>NC_092336.1:558783437-559093750 GCF_046630445.1 Rutidosis leptorrhynchoides | reverse complement strand
ATCAAACAATTCATCAAAAGTCTTCGCCTAGTTCCTACTAATCCTTTCTTGATAGTTATCATTCAAGGTTCGGTAGAAATCTTCTTTCAACATATGATCGTTCCCATCATACTCCGGGCAAAATTGGGTCTTTGATAAAAAGGTGGACTTGAGAGTGTTCAAATCAATTGACCCTTGCCTTAAAGTACGTAACTCGTCCTTAAGCTTTGAAAGATCGGTCGAAGTTCGGTACTCCTTAAAAAATTCTTCTTTAAACTCGTCCCACGTCAAACTCATACTTTGTTCTTCGCCATAAAGTCGGATTTTCGCGTCCCACCACAACTTGGCATCACCCTTCATCATGCTACTACCAAACCTCATCTTTTTATTGAGAGGGCACTCACTAGTACGAAAATCCCCCTCCATATCGAAGATCCATCGAGCACTCTTGAGTAGGTCTCGCTCACCTTCAAAGGTGGGAGGTTGAGCATCTTTGAAGTTTTTATAGTGGAAGTCTCGTACAATAATAGTCATCATACTAGTATCGGGATGCCACCTTACGAGATGCTCTATGGGCGTAGATGTCAAACCCCGATTTGTTGAGGTGAAGTTGGTCAAAGAGAAATCGGGAGTACCGATTTGGTTTTAGAAACGAATAGCAAGATTGATATGATTCGGACTCATTTGAAAAAGGCCCAAGATAGACAAAAATCTTATGCCGATAAGCGAAGATGACAAATTAAGTTCTAAGAGGGTGACATGGTGATGCTTAAAGTTTCGCCATGGAAAGGTGTTATTCGGTTTCGAAAATGGGGAAAGTTAGCTCCGCAGTTTATTGGTCCTTTTAAAGTTTTAGCTCGTGTTGGTGAAGTTGCATATCGTTTGCAGTTACCCGAAGAGCTTGCGGGGATCCATAATACATTTCATGTGTCCCATATCCGTAAATGTCTTGCGGATGATTCGTCTTGGGTGCCATTAGACGAGATTGAGCTAAATAATAAGTTAGAGTATATTGAGGAGCCGATTGCTATACTCGATGAGAAGGTCAAAAGGTTGAGAAATAAAGAGGTTATGATTTTTAAAGTTCAATGGCGTCGCAGTAAAGGTTCCGAGTTTACTTGGGAGCCCGAAGAATTCGTGTTGGTTTATCTTCCCTCTTGTCATGCAGCTTGGATCGCGAGGACGCGCTCCGATTATAGTGGGGGAGAGTTGTAAGACCCTAATATTCATTGTACAAAGCTATAAATAGAGTACATGAAGGGTGGGTGACGTTGTGTATTTAAATTAAGGTCAGAAGCTGAACGGGGCAAAGTGCGCTCAGCGCACACCTAATGGTGCGCGTGGCGCACTGTCCACTGTAGCCGGGTTCTGCTTGTTTTAATCAGATATTTTGATGGGCTTTTTAGTAATTTCACTTGTAGACGAGTTTAAGGCCAGTAGGTCAGTTTGGGGAGAGTCATAACTCCATTATCAACAACCTTATCCTTTCCACTTCAATTTCAGAGAGAGAGTGAGATTCTTGTGTGAGAAAGCTCAAGCCAAGAAAGGAGGAGCTAGTTTTGGGTCTTAGCTCGAGTTATAAAGTTGTTCATCTAGTCACTAGCTACGTTGTGATTGTGGTGGTAAGCTCTAACTTTGATTTTCTTATTTTAATTGATTTAAGGGTTAGGGTTTGGGATAGTGATGAACATAAAACCCATATTTAATGATTTTGGGTGTTCTTGGGTAAGATGGAGTCATGAAGACTCAATGGTAACTAACCTAGGGTTTCAAAGTATTAATTGATGTTTATGAGTCCTAATTGGTTAGTTAATCACTAGCACACCTGGTAAATTAGTAAATGGGTGTTAAATAGGTTAGTGGATGACCCGAAATGGGTGTGTTGACTTTAAATTAGTCAAAGGGCTAATAATTGACCTAGTTGGGAAATATGGGTATGAAATACCCTAATTGTGTAATAGTTAGTGTTGTTGGACCTTAATCACTAGCTTTTAAGTGATTAACGATGATCTTGACCCTTAAGGGGCGGTTTTGGTGAAAATGGGGCATTTAATGCATTTAAATCATTAAATGCACATAAGTGAATTGTTGGTATTTAATCCAACTAGTTTGTGTGTTGATTGAAGTACTTATTATATTAGGTACTTTGCTTTGAAGCTTGCGGAAGTATAAAACATTCACCGAAGCATTAAGGTGAGTGGAATAATTATATGCATATGTATGTAATGTATTTATTTGTATGCTATGGTATGAACAAAAGAGCCGGTAGTGCCATAGTATATGCGAGCGTGCTATGATGTGAACCAAAGAGCTGGTAGCGTCATAGTACGTGTGTTGTAGTGTGAACCAAAGTGCCGGTAGCACTACAGCACGAGTTGTTATAGTGTGAACCAAAGAGCCGGTAGCACTTTAACGCGAGTATGACTCGGGTGGTGATGTGAACCAAAGAGTCGGTAGCATCATAACCGATGCGTATGGTGTGAACCAAAGAGCCGGTAGCACCATGACGCGAGAATGGTTAACCATGGTTGTGTATTGTTTTGTACCATATTATATTATGTCAATTATATGTTATTGATTACGCTAGTAGCGGTTTGTGGGAGATTATTAGCTTTGTACTTGACATGGTATGTTAATTGTATTGCTAGCGTGTATGTGGTATATGTGTAAGTGATTGCAAGTAGGTATATTATATATATATATATATATATATATATATATATATATATATATATATATATATATATATATATATATATATTTATATATATATGGGTATAATTATTGCATTTACTAAGCTTTGCTTACCCTCTCGTTGTTTATCTTTTTATAGGCTCCGGCGTTGACAAGGGTAAGGGCATTCGTATGGATTAGAGATCCCGCTTGTTTGTTAGGGGACGCTTTTGGATGTTATAGCTTTTGGAGTTTGACCGAGATTTGGGTAGTTTAACCCCAAACACCATGCTCATAGTGTCGTTTGGAATTTAAACTAGTGTGGTTGAAACTCAAACTTTTGTATGAAACTCGTAAAACGGCCGATGTGGACCCCGTTTTGTAAAACTCATTGTATTATTGAATCGTGTGAGTTTTAACCATTATAACATGTTGCAAAAAGTGTTTCGTCTAAATATGTCGGGAAGTGGGAGATCTTTATTTGAAAATGGACAAAACCGGACAGAACTGAAAATGCCCTGTGCGCGCCGCGCACCCTGAGGTGGTGCGCGTGGCGCACTATTCTGTAATAAAAAAAATTTTATTTCGCGTGATCTGTTGGTTATTGGTTTGGGTTGTTACAACGGAACACTGAAATCAGAATCTTCGGGCATTTTTGGAGCTTCGTATGCTATACCACTCCGTGTGGTGATAACATTGGCGTGTTCATTTCGGGGGTTCTTATTAGTATCGCCTGGTAAACTCCCTGGTTTTCTTTCACTAAGTAAACTAGCTAAACCACTCATTTGCTTCCCCAGATTCTGAATTGCAGCTTGTTGGTTTTTAAATTGGTGTTCGTTCTTCTCATTTGTTTGGCTTATATTGGTGACAAGCTGGGTCTGAGATGCAATTAACTTCTCCAACAAACTCTCCATATTTAACTTTTTCTCTTTTGTTGGGGTTTTTGATAAAAACCCGGAGTTTGTTGTTGGAACCCACTACTTGACCCTTGTTGGTAATTGGAATTTTGACCTTGAGGGTTGTAGGGGTTGTTGAATTTTCGGTTAAACTGGGCTCTTCCTTGAAATTGATTATTATTTCTTTGGCTTATGAAATCCACTACTTCTTTTTGAGCCATTGTTAAACCGGCATCATAATCTTTTCCTAAATGGAGACCACCACAGCATTCACAACCTACCTTCATACTATGAATTTCCTTGGTGATTTTGTCCATGTTTCGGGCAACACCGTCTATTTTCACACTTAGGGAACTAAGGTCATCATAAGCACCGGCGCTTTGGACTTGAGCATTACGAGTAATTGGTCATTCTTGATGCCACTCATGAGAATAATCGGCTTGCTTCTCGATTATCTCATAAGCCTCTTGCTCGGTTTTGTCCATGAGTGAACCTCCGGCCGCTTGATCAATGGAAATTCAGGTTGCAACATCACAACCCTTGTAAAAAATTTGAACTTGTTGGAAGGTATCCAGACCATGGTTTGGACAACCTCTTAGCATTTTGGAAAACCGATTCCATGCTTCATATAAGGTTTCCATCGGCTTTTGACAGAATTGGGTAATTTCTTGTTGGAGTCTCGCAGACTTCGAAGCTGGAAAATATTTCTTAAGAAATTTTTCCATCATACCATCCCAAGTTTCTATCATAGCCTCGGCCAATGAATCTAACCAACTTCGTGCTTCCCCGTGGAGTGTCCATGGGAAAAGTCTTAAAAATATGGCATGATCAGTGTCTGGTTTAATTTTGAATAGAAGACATATCTCTTGAAAAAGACGAATATGTTCGTTTGCATCTTCATTCGGACCACCACCAAATTGACATCTGTTGTTAATCATTTGGAGAATAGGTCCTTCTATTTCAAATTTTTCTTCACCTGTGGGCGGAGTAATGACACTACCTTGTCCGGTTCTGGTTGCTTTCATCTTGGCCGCCATTGATTGTCTTGGTACCACCTGCCTTGCCTCTCCTTCCATTTCAAAATTTGGAGGATGAACGGGTTCACCAAATTCAGAGTATCTTAGCTTGGTTGTACTTGATTCTGAATCAAAGGTTTCTTGCTTTGATGAAGATTCAAAAAGTTCAAGTACTTCTTTTGGGATCCTACCAAGCTTTCTATCAGGTTCTGTAAGTGGTGTAAGTAATGGAGAATCTGAACTTCGGGTATGTGGCATATGCAACCTAAAATCTGTCAATCACATAACTAATAAAACTATTAAACGCACCGATTCTATAAGTCTAATAATCAAAGACTATTAATAATTTAAAAAGAATTAAGAAACTACTTAATCACAAATTAGTTAATAATTCTATTTTGACACAAAACTGTCCCCGGCAGCGGCGCCAAAAACTTGATGTGCAAAACGTGGTATATGAATTGTTGTATGAAATAGTATGAAAAAATACCGATTAAAGAGTGTTACACACTAACGGGCAGTGTACCTGATCGTGTAGTAGTATAAATAATGGTTTAGTTCTGTGTATCATTCTAAGGACAGTTGTATTAGTCAAACTAGAATTAGAAACTATATTATGATTAACTAAGTAAATGAAACTTAAAGGTACAAGATATTATGTTTTTGTGGCTATTTAACGATTTAACCAAATCAGAGAAGATTAAAAGTAAAAACAATATTTTTAGTCTTTTAAGTTTATATAATGAAAACAAGTGCAAAGAAAGCAAATAAGATAGTTTAATTTAGATCAAAGAGACGAAATGTTCATCTAGATATTTTACCCTCGGTATTGGATGTAAGTTATATTGTTAAGACCCAATTGAATGAATATGTGTGTAAGTTACCTAATAGATTTACCAAGAGTTCTCTTTAGTAAACACGCAAACTCGATTACAAGATCAAGGGTTCCCTTTTCTCTATAGTTCTCGTGTTTGTAACCAAATAACTATGATATATATGCTAATCACCCAAATCGACTTGCCAAGATTTCTCTTTAGCAAGTACTCAAACTAGAATTACTAAGTGGAGGGTTCCCTATCACCTAGATCTTTTCGTTTGTGACTAGTTGATTAGCTAGATCAAAGACTTGAATACCAATTGTCTTTTGCGTTCGCTCTACACAATTCATCCCTATATCGTCTAATCGTTTTGATCTAATTTACCCCTTGGTCCGGTTTAGTAAACAATCAATCTAAGACAAGTTGATTGTAAATCAATATGATACATCAACAAGAGTTCTCTTTATCAACAACATATCAATTAACTAGATACAAATGATTTAACATCAATAAGCATGGTTCTTTAATTCAAGCTTTAATCTATCACACATAATACATTCAATCAACAAGTTTACATCCAATACTTTGGTTATTAATCTAGACAAACATTATAGAGTTTAGCCAACAATCATGATAACAAGCAAAATAACAATCAAATGATAAGTAGAATTCATTGTTAAGAACAAGAAATCAACCTAATTGAGAATGAATCTTGAATGGAGAAGGTGTTGAATCTTGATTCTTGGATGTTTAAGCCTCTTCAAAGAGCTTAGAGTTCTCCAAAATAGCTCCTAAAATCGTCTTCTAACTCCTCTAGTTCGTATATCTTCGTATCTCTTCAATCATTCACTTTTTAAAGTAGTTAAAGTTGGTCAAAAAGCAAAAGTAGGTTGAAACCTACTACTGGACGGCGTTCAGGATACTGGACGGTGTCCAGTTGTAAAGGGCTGGACGGCGTCCAGATTTCTAGATGGCGTCCAGTTGTGTTGAATTTCACTGTCTAGTTTTTTCATAATCTCCCTTCATTTGGACGGAGTCCCAATCATTTTGGACAGCGTCCAACATATCTGAAGCCTTGTTTTATCATTTTAGAGCGCTAATTTGACCATAACTTGTATCTGAATCAACTATGATGAAATCACAACTTATAGAACGGTCATAATTCACCAAAACTCTTTATAAAACACTTTCCGATACACTTTACATACCTTTGTGTATTACTTGTAGAAACTGCCTTAACTATCCTTGATTCGAGAGTATTTCACACGATATTGTGAGATATATATATGATGTATTTAAGCAATATCAGTCATTCAATTTGGTTTTCCATAGCTACATAGGCGTAACCTCGAATTTTCGATAACTTTTCTTCTAAACATATGAATGGTCCTTCTCTGCATAGAGTAACGAATTCAGAATTGGAATGTGTTTGATTGTTCAAACATTTACCTTCGTGTGACCATTTTCCGCATTTATGACATCTTTCAAGGTGTCGTGCTGTGATGCCCCGTACAAAACCATCGTGTACGATTCATCAACAACAGGATCTTCACACGGTCAAACACTATATGCTGTTTGAAAACCGATTTGCATTCATAAAAAGATAACGTTTTACAAAAGATAGCGCGCATCCTACGAATAGGAGCATAAACATAATTATTTGACCCTAAGGTCGTTAAAAAGCCATTGTTTGAAATTAACATAAACTACGAATGCAACAGAAAAGTTCCATGAATGAGACATCTCTAGTAATGCAGCGGATAACTAATACAGCAGGCCCTTACCAGCAAGACAACAAATCTAACAGCGGAAGCAAGAAACCTCTAGGCACCTGAGAAATACATGCTTAAAAGTCAACACGAATGTTGGTAAGCTATAGTTTAAGTTGTAACAGTAATGTAAGGTAGGCCATGAGATTTCAGTATAACAAAACAGTATGAAAAGTATATGTATAACCGTGGGCACCCGGTAACTAGACTTAACGTTTATAACCCCCTGAAAGTACAATTGGCGAGTGCGTATATTCACGAAGTATCAAACACCCTTTAAATGCTAGCGCGACTAGCCCGAGTGGGGATGTCAAACCCTATGGATCCATATCTAAGATTGGCATTCACCGGTTCAAAAACCAATGACCAAACGTTACCGTGCTAAGGGGAATGTTTATACCGTTGTATAACCCACACACATATAAAGTTTAAGTACTCATGCCTAGTATGTAAAATGTAAAAAGCGCATGTATTCTCAATCCCAAAATAGTTAAAGTAAAAAGGGATGCTATAACTCACAGTGATAAAAGCGGTAAAGTCGGTAATGAAAGTACGCAAGTAGTAAGTCGGTCCGAAAGGTCATCAACCTAAATCAAGGGTTACTAGGTCAGTAGATTTTCTGTATAAATTCTAATAGTGCATAAAATAAGTTTAAGTGTCATCATCATCATCATTCATCATCATAAAAGCTAAGTAAGTTCGACAAGAATAGAGATCGAAACAATAGGCTGAATTCGGTCAGCTGCTGCGACCTCTACGTAAATCGAAAAGATGCATAGTCAGTGGATATGGCTCCGTATATGAGTTCCCTAACAGCTGACAAATTTTCAGAACCTAACTCGTCTTCGTTTGACCGTGACGACGGTTTAAGTGCGAGTAGGTCAGAAATTTCAGCACAACGTTAATAGGGTGTAGTGACTCTCGGAGGGCCATAAATCCTAAACCGTAACTCGGATTAAGACGAGGCCTAAACGGAAAATCAACTATTCGAACCGAACTAAATGAAAATAAACTTTCCAGTAGCCCAGGTGGCCTAATCAGATACGAAAATCAGTGGACAAGTGCTCCGGTGGGGTTCTTGGTGCTTGATGCTCATCACGGTTCTCATCCTTGATGCTTGTAGCTTCAAGTGTACAACTCGTTGATGGTTTAGCATCACTTTTGACCAAGATTCTACCATCAATACACAATATGTTAAGACCAAGTGGTAACACAACTCATTTAAGAGTCTTAGATGGATGATGAACCAAAGTTACATCATATCCTTAGTCTTAACACAATTACAAGTCCTATTTACAAACAAAGTTACAAACTTTACATCAATCAAACAAGTATGAACACAATCTAAGTCAAATGAGGTGATGGAACCCTAAGCTAGAGAGCTTGAATCCTATTCACACAAGTTACAAGGTTGCAAAGCTAGAAAGCTGAAACCTTTATTGTTCTTGAAGATCTTGAAGCATAAAGCTTGGATCTTTAAGTTACATGAAGATAACAAACACAAGTTTGAATCTTTTTAATAAAATAACAATATCATAAGTTAGAAAATTTAGATCCAACAACAAGATATGAAGATTCAAGCTAGAAAGCTTGCATCTTGATTGTTCTTGGATATCTTGAAGCATAAAACTTGGATCTTTAAGATACATGAAGATTACAAACACAAGTTTGAATCTTTATAAAAAAATTAAAGTAAGAAAAATATAGATCTACAAAGTTGGTGAAGATTCAAAGCTAGAAAGTTTGAATCTTCCATGTTCTTGAAGGATTCATGCTTGAATCAACAAGATATAATCAAGGTCAAAGCTAAAAAGCTTGATCTTTAAGAATGATGATGATACATGAATTAGAAAGGGAAAGAAGAAGAAAAAGATCAAAAACTTACAAGTGAGAAATGCTAGAAAGGAAGTAAGAGAGTAAGTGTGTGTGAAATTCAAATGAGAGCATGTGTAAAATGAGAGGAATATGGCTAGTATTTATAGGCAAAATTTTGACATGGATTGATGAGGTGGAGGCCCCTAGGGTCGTGATTTTCAAAGGGGGAGGGGGAGACACCATTTTGCTTTTTGGTTAGTGGTTGTCTAAAGTATGTACTTATGCTAGGATCCCATGTAACATTATGGATAATCCTTATTCAAATGCTAGTATGACTCATCTAATTAAATGGGCATTTATTTTATTTATTATAGGTCACTAGTAAATAATACTTGGGCTAATTAATTGGGCCACTAGCTAGTGTAGGGTGGGCTAAGGTCCAATAAGGTAGAAAGTCCAACAAGACTAATTATTGTGATCTAGTAAATAATTAATTAAAATTAAACATCCAAAATCCCAAGTAATTATTATTATAAAATAATAATTAATATTTCACAGTCATAATATTCGATTACGACAAAAGTTAAACTTGCGCGCAGTTCGCGGTTTATTCTAAACGTTAAGTAACACTAACGGTTATAAAGGCTTCCGTTGAACAAGTTAAGTATCCTACGTACTCTAAGGCATGTTTTAACATATAAATGGAAGTAAACCATGTATATCAAGTTTCCAGAGTATAAAGTAACACAATACGCACAAATACGCAGTTTCGCTAAAATACAAAGCACAAAAGCAAGTCGAAAAAGTCGGGTCGTTACATTACCCACCTGTTATTGGAAATTTCGTCCCGAAATTTAAGCTGATGGTGATGGAGTCGGGAAAAGGTGAGGATACTTCTGCATCATTTGATCCTCTCGTTCCCAGGTAAACTCAGGTCCACGCTTGGCAATCCATCGAACTCGGACAATTGGAATCTTATTGCATTTCAAGGTTTTGACCTCACGGTCCATAATTTTGACAGGCTCTTCCACGAAGTGGAGTTTGTCATCAATCGTAAGTTCTTCCAATGGTATGATAAGTTCCGGTGGAGCAAGGCACTTCTTCAAATTTGATACATGGAAGGTAGGATGAACAGCACTCAACTGAGTCGGAAGATCCAGACGATAAGCAACAGGTCCAACACGTTCCAAAATTTCAAAAGAACCAATATATTGTGGGTTTAACTTTCCGCGCTTTCCAAAACATATTACACCCTTCCAGGGTGCGACCTTCAACATTACTCGGTCACCCACGTTGAATTCGAAGTCTTTACGTTTAAGATCAGCATAACTCTTTTGGAAATCGCGGGCCGTCTTAAGTCTTGCCTGAATCTGAGAAATCTTCTCCATCGTTTCATGGACTATATCGGGTCCGGTGATTTGCACTTCGCCTAACTCGGCCCAACAAATAGGAGAACGACACTTGCGGCTATACAATGCTTCAAAAGGCGCGGCTTTAATACTCGAATGATAACTGTTGTTGTAAGAGAATTCGGCTAGCGGCAGATGCCTTTCCCAAGACTTTTCGAAGTCAATAACACAGGCACGCAACATGTCCTCCAAATTCTGAATCGTTCATTCGCTCTGACCGTCGATCTGGGGGTGATACGCGGTGCTCATGTCGAGACGGGTTCCCAAGGCTTCTTGCAAAGAACGCCAGAATCTGGAAGCAAAACGGGGATCGCGATCTGAGATAATTGATAGAGTCACACCATGACAAGATACAACCTCTTTGATGTACAGTTGAGCAAGTCTCTCCATTGTATATGTTTCCTTTATTGCTAGGAAATGAGCAGATTTGGTAAGACGGTCAACAATAACCCATATTGTATCGTATCCACCCACCGTTTTTGGTAGCTTCGTGATGAAATCCATCGTAATTGCTTCCCATTTCCATTGTGGGATTTCTGGTTGTTGGAGTAATCCAGATGGCCTCTGATGTTCAGCCTTAACCTTCGAGCAAGTCAAACACCTCGCAACATAAGTTGCAACATCCTTCTTAAGATTTGGCCACCAATACTGTTCCTTAAGATTGTGGTACATTTTTTCGGCTCCTGGATGAATCGAATATCTCGAGTTGTGGGCTTCATCCAGTAAAAGGCTTCGTAAATCTCCATAACGAGGTACCCAAATTCTTCTGGCATAACATCGGAGTCCAGACTCCTTAACCTAGAATTTAGAGACAAGGATATTCAGGTATTCACGAGGCATGTTCTCCTCCTTGAGAGCCTCTTCTTGTGCTACCCGGATCTGACTATGGAGGTTCGAATGGATGGTGATGTTCAGAGCCCGAACACGAAGAGGTACCATTCTCTCCTTTCGACTTAAAGCATCGGCTACAACATTGGCTTTACCAGGATGGTAATGAAGTTCACAATTATAGTCATTCAGCGTCTCAATCCATCATCATTGTCTCATGTTCAGGTGCTTCTGATCAAAGATGTGCTGGAGGCTTTTGTGATCGGTGAATATGGTACTCTTTGTCCCATAAAGATAGTGTCTCCACAACTTCAAAGCGAAGACAACGGCTCCAAGTTCGAGATCGTGAGTAGTGTAGTTTCGCTCATGAATCTTCAGCTGACAAGATGTATAAGTAATGACCTTCGTTCTTTGCATCAATACACAACCAAAACCATTCTTCGAAGCATCGCAGTACATAACGAAGGCGTCACTGCCTTCAGGAAGAGATAGGATAGGTGCGGTGGTTACCTTCTGTTTTAGGGTTTGAAATGTTGCTTCTTGTTCGGTTTCCCAAATGAACTTCTTTCCTTTGTGAGTCAGTGCGGTCAAAGGACGCGAAATCAACGAAAAACCTTCAATAAACCTTCTGTAGTAACCGGCAAGACCTAGAAATTGGCGAATGTGAGTCGAAGTAGTGGGTGTCTCCCACTTGCTGATACCTTCAATCTTGGTGGGGTCAACTTTGATACCTTGATCACTCACAATATGACCCAGAAATTGGACTTCCTTCAGCCAAAATTCACACTTGGAGAATTTGGCATAAAGCTGCTCTCGTCTCAAGAGTTCAAGCACTAACCGAAGATGTTGCTCATGTTCTTCTTCACTCTTGGAGTAGATGAGGATGTCATCTATGAAGACGATAACGAATTTATCCAGATAAGGCTTGCAGACACGATTCATGAGGTCCATGAACACGGCTGGTGCGTTGGTTAATCCGAACAGCATTACGAGAAACTCGTAATGACCATAGCGGGTTCTAAACGCAGTCTTCATCACATCACTCTCCTTCACCCTCAACTGGTGATAACCGGATCGCAAATCGATCTTAGAGTAAACACTTGATCCTTGCAGCTGATCAAAAAGATCGTCAATTTGAGGAAGAGGATATCGATTCTTGATCGTCAATTTGTTGAGTTCGCGGTAGTCGATACATATGCGGAAGGATCCGTCCTTCTTCTTCACGAATAAAACGGGCGCGCCCCAAGGCGACGAGCTTGGTTGGATAAACCCTCAGTCGAGCAATTCCTGCAGTTGACTCTGCAACTCTTGCTATTCGGAAGGTGCTAGTCGATAAGGTGCGCGAGCTATGGGTGCAGCTCCCGGCACTAGATCGATCTGGAACTCCACGGCTCTCGGTGGCAGTAATCCAAGCAGTTCTTTCGGAAAGACGTCGGGGAATTCATTCACGATTCGCACATCATTCACGCTCTTCTCTTCTGTTTCTAAAGCCTTCACGTGTGCTAAAATAGCAAGACGTCCTTTCTTCATGATCTTTTGTGCTTTCATACAACTAATGAGGTTCAGCTTCGAGTTACATCTCTCTCCATAAATAGTCAATGGCTCACCGTCTCCTTGTGGTATACGAAGAGCTTTATCTCCACAGATAATATCGTCCTTACTTTAGTCAACCAGTCCATGCCGACAATCACGTCAAAGCTTCCCAATTTGATGGGTATCAAGTCAATTTCGAAATCCACGCCTGCTATGTTAATAATTGCTCCTCGGCCAATTTGATCAACTTTCTCAAGTTTCCCATTGGCTACCTCAACTAGCTTATTCTCCTCTAAAGGCACTAATGACCAATCTATCTTAGAGCAAAAGTTTCTACATACATAGCTTCTATCGGCACCAGTATCAAATAGGACAGAGGCTAATAGATTATTGATAGTGAATATACCTGTAACCAAGTCGGGGTTCTCACTGGCATCCCTTGCGTTCACATTGAAAGCTCTTCCACGCGGTGGTCCTCCGTCCTTTCGCTTGTTGGGACACTCATTCCTAAGGTGGCCCTGCTGTCCACACTCATAGCATTTCCTTGGTCCGTTTGGGTTTGTCCTCATAGCTGGGATGGGAATCTTGTAGTTCTTACCAACGTGCCCGATCCTGTTGCACTTTTCACAGACCGCATTACAGTACCCGGTATGGTGCTTGTAGCACCTCTTGCACTGTGGTAGACTACCCTTGTAGTTGGGATTCGAGCTAGTGTTCGGGTTGGGGTTCCTTCTGTTGTTAAGCCTCTTAGCGGGGGTTTGATCATAGGTTCTCCCCTTGTTGTTGTAGTCCTACTTACACTTCTCACCACTGGCTCCCGATTCAGATTTAGCCTTTTCCGGTTCTTTGATGATAATTTGGTTCAAAAGGGTATGTGCCATGCGCATAGCTTCCGGGACGTTGGGTGGATTAGAAGAGGTGGCATTCCCCTGAATGGACTTGGGAAGTCTCCACAAGTAGCGTTCCATTCTCTTAAATTCCGGGGTGACCATCGTGGGACACATCAGCGCTAATTCCAGATACCTACGGTTGTAACCATCAAGATCGTTGCCCACAACCTTTAACTCCCATAACTCAGCCTCCATTTTCTGTATCTCTGTCCTGGGGCAGTACTCTTCGATCATGGCCCCCTTGAATTCTTCCCACGGAATGGCATAAGCCTCATCAATACCCTTAGCTTGAGCCAGTGTGTTCCTCCAGGTTAGGGCACCGTCTGACAGTGTACATGAGGCATACTTGGTTTTGTTCGCTTCTGAGCAGTTACTGACGTGGAACACAGCTTCTAATTTCTCAAACCACCTAGTCAAACCAACTGGCCCCTCAGCACCGCTAAAGTTGTGGGGCTTGCAGCTTTGAAACTCTTTGTAAGTGCAACCGTTCTGGACGTTCTGGTTAACCGGTGGGGCTGGAGGAATAGCATTTGCCATGGCTGCAGCTACTCGTTCCGCAATCATTTCCTCAATTTGTGCTGCTGTGGGTGCTACTCTTCCGTTTTCCATTGCTCTTCTAGACAGAAATTTTGACTTAAGTCAAAATCCAGCATTTAATATATAATAATACAGTATATGGTTACCAGGGAAACAACACAACGAAAGCCAATTAAGTAACGCAACCAGGTACAAATACCGCAAAACCAACATACAGTAACGTAAATAGAACACTGTGCAAGAATTAAACAATACAAAGTTCCATTCATTAATAAAGATTTGCATACATTCGCATAGGTTCGTACAATACATAAGTAAAACATGAACTACAAAGGATATTACATAATGAAATCTACTACTATGCCCTATGGTGACGGTGGGTAAAGGATGTCCATTACGTGGGACATCTGGTCCTCGAGCTCAGTTACCCGAGCACGGAGGATCTCCACCTCCCTCGTCAGTTCCTCGACAGAGGGATGGGCTGGCAGAGCAGGCGATGCTGCTGGTGCAGGTGGTGCCGGTAGTGCAGATGGTCCAGCACCAGAAGCAGATGTTGCATAGCAGTAAGGCTTACGCACGAAAGGATCAGTAGGGTAAGGCACAACCCGCTTACGGGCGGTAACCCTACGACGCTGACCATGTGCGTCAGTGAATGCTCGACCTCCGTTGATCCCCGGAATAACGGTTCCGTCGAAACGGTACCGCTTCTTCGGCGGGGTGGAGGGTGGCTGTACAAGTGCATCATCAGGGTCCTCCTCGTCGAAGTCATCGTCACTAGAGTCGTCTGTGGATGAGTCGTCGGATGATGAATCGTCGAAAACAGCTAGAGGTGGCGGCGCTCGGCAACCGGTAGTCATGATCTGGTATCTGAAAGGTGGAATAGGTATGACACGTCCATCAGGAAGGCGTCGGCACCAATGGTTATGCTCATTACGGAATGGAATGTCCACGTATTCCCCGAGAATCACAACACCACCGGAGCGGGGCTGTGGCTCTGAGGGTCCTGGGGCAAGTAGAGCTGGAATCTCCGGGGAGTCCTGGGCTCCGTCTGAGGTAACCACTGGGGTAGGCGTATGGCTGCTGGTTCCGGAGGATGAAGCGCCGGGGTCACTGGTGGGTGTCGCCGACGGGATCGGAGGATCGGCAACAGTGGTAGGTGAAGTAGCTGAAGAGCCTGAATCGCTGCCCAAAATGATGATAGGTGGAATATCCGACATCTGAACAGGAAAAAATAACTTTTCCATGTCAGTAAGTCATAAAGCAAGCACGTATTAGGCACTACAGCAACCTAGCATGGCAGTAATAATAACAGTGCTAAACAGAAATAACATGTGAAAGCAGATAGTAATCATGCAATAGTGGAAATAAGCATACAACAAGTTCGCATGGCAGTGAAGATAAGCAATAGCATGCAGTAAGATCATACAGCTGAAAAAGTAGACAAAAGCATGCAGTAAGTTTCGCAGAAACAAGTGAACTAGCAAGTTGTAGATTAGTCCTATTAGTGAATCCTACTTAGGTTCGGTCTAGACTCACTAATGCAACCTAATTCCCTACAACCAATGCTCTGATACCAAATTGTAACGCCCCGTACAAAACCATCGTGTACGATTCGTCAACAACAGGATCTTCACACGGTCAAACACTATATGCTGTTTGAAAACCGATTTGCATTCATAAAAAGATAACGTTTTACAAAAGATAGCGCGCATCCTACGAATAGGAGCATAAACATAATTATTTGACCCTAAGGTCATTACAAAGCCATTGTTTGAAATTAACATAAACTACGAATGCAACAGAAAAGTTCCATGAATGAGTCATCTCTAGTAATGCAGCGGAAAACTAATACAGCAGGTCCTTACCAGCAAGACAACAAATCTAACAGCGGAAGCAAGAAACCTCTAGGCACCTGAGAAATACACGCTTAAAAGTCAACACGAATGTTGGTGAGCTATAGTTTAAGTTGTAACAGTAATGTAAGGTAGGCCACGAGATTTCAGTATAACAAAATAGTATGAAAAGTATATGTATAACCGTGGGCACCCGGTAACTAGACTTAACGTTTATAAACCCCTGAAAGTACACTTGGCGAGTGCGTATGTTCACGAAGTATCAAACACCCGTTAAATGATAGCGCGACTAGCCCAAGTGGGGATGTCAAACCCTATGGATCCATATCTAAGATTCGCGTTCACCGGTTCAAAAACCAATGACTAAACGTTACCGTACTAAGGGGAATGTTTATGCCGTTGTATAACCCACACACATATAAAGTTTAAGTACTCGTGCCTAGTATGTAAAATGTAAAAAGCGCATGTATACTCAGTCCCAAAATAGTTAAAGTAAAAAGGGATGCTATAACTCACAGTGATAAAAGCGGTAAAGTCGGTAATGAAAGTACGCAAGTAGTAAATCGGTCTGAAAGTTCGTCAACCTAAATCAAGGGTTACTAGGTCAGTAGGTTGTCTTTATAAATTCTAAAGTGCATAAAATAAGTTTAAGTGTCATCATCATCATCATCATCATTCATCATCATAAAAGCTAAGTAAGTTCGACAAGAATAGAGATTGAAACAATAGGCTGAGTTCGGTCAGCTGCTGCGACCTCTACGTAAATCGAAAAGATGCATAGTCAGTAGCTATGCTCCGTATATGAGTTCCCTAACATCTGACCAATTTTCAGAACCTAACTCATCTTCGTTTGACCGTGGCGACGGTTTAAGTGCGAGTAGGTCAGAAATTTCAGCACAACGTTAATAGGGTGTAGTGACTCTCGGAGGGCCATAAATCCTAAACCGTAACTCGGATTAAGACGAGGCCTAAACGGAAAATCATCTACTCTAACCGAACTAACTGAAAATCAACTTTCCAGTAGCCCAGGTGGCCTGATAAGATATGAAAATCAGTGGACAAGTGCTCCAGTGAGGTTCTTGGTGCTTGATGCTCATCACGGTTCTCATCCTTGATTCTTGTAGCTTCAAGTGTACAACTCGTTGATGGTTTAGCATCACTTTTAACCAAGATTCTACCATCAATACACAATATGTTAAGACCAAGTGGTAACACAACTCATTTAAGAGTCTTAGATGGATGATGAACCAAAGTTACATCATATCCTTAGTCTTAACACAATTACAAGTCCTATTTACAAATAAAGTTACAAACTTTACATCAATCAAATTAGTATGAACACAATCTAAGTCAAATTAGGTGATGGAACCCAAAGCTAGAGAGCTTGGATCCTATTCACACAAGTTACAAGGTTGCAAAGCTGGAACCTTTATTGTTCTTGAAGATCTTGAAGCATAAAGCTTGGATCTTTAAGTTACATGAAGAAAACAAACACAAGTTTGAATCTTTTTAACAAAATAACAATATCATAAGTTAGAAAATTTAGATCTGTAGTGACCCGAACTTTTCCATGTTTATATATATATTAAATGAAATTGTTATTTACATGATTAAGTGTTTCCAACATATTAAGCAACCAAACTTGTTAAGACTTGATTAATTGAAATAGGTTTCATATAGACAATTGACCACCCAAGTTGACTGGTGATTCACGAATGTTAAAACTTGTAAAAACTATATGATGACATATATATGGTTATATATATAGTTAACATGATATTATGATAAGTAAACATATCATACAAATAAGACTACTAACTTAATGATTTTGAAACGAGACATATATGTAACGATTATCGTTGTAACGACATTTAATGTATATATATCATATTAAGAGATATTCGTACATCATAATATCATGATAATATAATAATTTAAAATCTCATTTGATATTATAAACATTGGGTTAACAACATTTAACAAGATCGTTAACCTAAAGGTTTCAAAATAACACTTACATGTAACGACTAATGATGACTTAACGACTTAGTTAAAATGTATATACATGTAGTTTTTAATATGTATTCATACACTTTTGAAAGACTTCAAGACACTTATCAAAATACTTCTACTTAACAAAAATGCTTACAATTACATCCTCGTTCAGTTTCATCAACAATTCTACTCGTATGCACCCGTATTCGTACTCGTACAATACACATGTTTTAGATGTAAGTAATATTGGTATATACACTCCAATGATCAGCTCTTAGCAGCCCATGTGAGTCACCTAACACATGTGGGAACCATCATTTGGCAACTAGCATGAAATATCTCATAAAATTACAAAAATATGAGTAATCATTCATGACTTATTTACATGAAAACAAAATTACATATCCTTTATATCTAATCCATACACCAACGACCAAAAATACCTACTAACACTTTCATTCTTCAATTTTCTTCATCTAATTGATCTCTCTCAAGTTCTATCTTCAAGTTCTAAGTGTTCTTCATAAATTCTACAAGTTCTAGTTTCATAAAATCAAGAATACTTCCAAGTTTGCTAGCTTACTTCCAATCTTGTAGAGTGATCATCCAACCTTAAGAAATCTTTCTTATTTACAGTAAGATATCTTTCTAATACAAGGTAATACTCATATTCAAACTTTGATTCAATTTCTATAACTATAACAATCTTATTTCGAGTGAAAATCTTACTTGAACTTGTTTTCGTGTCATGATTCTGCTGCAAGAACTTTCAAGCCATCCAAGGATCCTTTGAAGCTAGATCCATTTTTTTCATTTCCAGTAGCTTTATCCAGAAAACTTGAGGTAGTAATGATGTTCATAACATCATTCGATTCATACATATAAAGCTATCTTATTCGAAGGTTTAAACTTGTAATCACTGGAACATAGTTTAGTTAATTCTAAACTTGTTCGCAAACAAAAGTTAATCCTTCTAACTTGACTTTTAAAATCAACTAAACATATGTTCTATATCTATATGATATGCTAACTTAATGATTTAAAACCTGGAAACACGAAGAACACTGTAAAACCGGACATACGCCGTCGTAGTAACACCGCGGGCTGTTTTGGGTTAGTTAATTAAAAACTATGATAAACTTTGATTTAAAAGTTGTTCTTCTGGGAAAATGATTTTTCTTATGAACATGAAACTATATCCAAAAATCATGATTAAACTCAAAGTGGAAGTATGTTTTCTAAAATGGTCATCTAGACGTCGTTCTTTCTACTGAAATGACTACCTTTACAAAAATGACTTGTACCTTATATTTCTGACTATAAACTTATACTTTTTCTGTTTAGATTCATAAGATAGAGTTCAATATGAAACCATAGCAATTTGATTCACTTAAAACGGATTTAACATGAAGAAGTTATGGGTAAAACAAGATTGGATAATTTTTCTTGTTGTAGCAACGTGAAAATTGGTAACAAATCTATATTAATCATATCCTAGCTAACTTATATTGTATTATACATGTATTCTAATATATTATTTAATCTTGGGATACCATAGACACGTATGCAAATGTTTTGACATATCATATCGACCCATGTGTATATATTATTTAGAACAACCATAGACACTCTATATGCAGTAATGTGGGAGTTAGCTATACAGGGTTGAGGTTGATTCCAAAAATATATATAGTTTGAGTTGTGATCTAGCCTGAGACGTGTATACACTGAGTCGTGGATTGATTCAAGATAATATATATCAATTTTTTTTCTGTACATCTAACGTTGGACAACTAGTTGTAGGTTACTAACGAGGACAGCTGACTTAATAAACTTAAAACATCAAAATGTATTAAAAGTGTTGTAAATATATTTTGAATATACTTTGATATATATGTACATATTTGTTATAGATTCGTGAATCGACCAGTGGCCAAGTCTTACTTCCAGACGAAGTAAAAATCTGTGAAAGTGAGTTATAGTCCCACTTTTAAAATCTAATATTTTTGGGATGAGAATACATGCAGGTTTTTTAAATGATTTACAAAATAGACACAAGTACGCGAAACTACATTCTATGGTTGAATTATCGAAATCGAATATGCCCCTTTTTATTAAGTCTGGTAATCTAAGAATTAGGGAACAGACACCCTAATTGACGCGAATCCTAAAGATAGATCTATTGGGCCTAACAAACCCCATCCAAAGTACCGGATGCTTTAGTACTTCGAAATTTATATCATGTCCGAAGGAGGATCCCGGAATGATGGGGATATTCTTATATATGCATCTTGTTAATGTCGGTTACCAGGTGTTCACCATATGAATGATTTTTATCTCTATGCATGGAATGTATATTGAAATATGAAATCTTGTGGTCTATTGTTACGATTTGATATATATAGGTTAAACCTATAACTCACCAACATTTTTTTTGTTGACGTTTTAAGCAAGTTTATTCTCAGGTGATTATTAAGAGCTTCCGCTGTCGCATACTTAAATAAGGACAAGATTTGGAGTCCATGCTTGTATGATATTGTGTAAAAACTGCATTCAAGAAACTTATTTCGTTGTAACATATTTGTATTGTAAACCATTATGTAATAGTCGTGTGTAAACAGGATATTTTAGATTATCATTATTTGATAATCTACGTAAAGCTTTTTAAACCTTTATTGATGAAATAAAGGTTATGGTTTGTTTTAAAATGAATGCAGTCTTTGAAAAACGTCTCATATAGAGGTCAAAACCTCGCAACGAAATCAATTAATATGGAACGTTTTTAATCAATAAGAACGGGACATTTCAGTTGGTATCCGAGCGTTGGTCTTAGAGAACCAGAATTTTGCATTAGTGTGTCTTATCGAGTTTGTTAGGATGCATTAGTGAGTCTGGACTTCGACCGTGTTTACTTGAAAAATAATTGCTTAACAAATTTTGTTGGAAACTATATATTTTTAACATGTGAATATTATGTGATATATTAATCTCTTAACGTGTTTGATATTATGTGATAGATGTCTACCTCTAATAAAAGTCCCATTGACTCACCTAATAATAATGAAGAATCAAATGTAATTTGGAATGATTCGTGGACTGATTCACAAGTTCCCAAAGAGGAACCGGAAAAAGAATCGGAACCGGAAGAAGAATCGGAACCGGAGGAGGAGGAACCGGAAGAAGAAATAGAACCGTTGGGGGAAATAATAAAACGGTTAAGTAAAAGAAAATCCTCAACCAACCGACCAAGGTTAATTATGGTCAATAGTGTTTTCGCCAAGGAAGCAAAATATTGGGAGGATTACCAATTCTCCGATGAATCGGATTCCGACGAGAATTCCGATGATGTTATAGAAATTACCCCAACTGAATTTAAAAAGGCAAAAGAAAATAATAAGGGAAAGGGCATAAAAATAGAGAAATCTAATTCCAACCCCGATGAACTTTATATGTATCGTCAACCCCCGAAGTCCTTAAGTTGTAACAATGACCCGGGAACCTCTAAACCACCAGGTTTTTCAAAACCGTTGTGGAAAACGACAGCTAGTATTAGGGGAACATCATATATCCCTAAAAACTTAGCAAAAAGAACCAAGTTCGAAAAAGAAGAAACGAGTGAGTCGGAATAAGATAGTTGTATTTGTGCGGTGTAATATATGTAATATAGTGTGCTTATACTTTACGATATATATAAAAATTTCTTGTATTAATAAGTATCTTTTATAAATCTAACTCTTGTCTATTTTACAGTATAAAAACACAAAATGGATAGACAACCCAATATTTTAGAAGACTTACCCGGAGACATGATTGATGAAATCTTGTCTAGAGTCGGTCAGAATTCCTCGGCACAACTATTTATGGCAAAATCAGTTTGTAAGACATTCGAAGAACGTTCCAAGAATGCCTTGGTTTATAAGAGACTTTCGTTTGAAAGATGGGGGATATCACATTGGGAAACCCATAAGTTACGATGTGTTTACTTTGATGCATATATTGCGGGGAACCCAAGTGCTATTTTACGCAACGGGTTAAGAAATTATTTTGACTCAATGTATCCGAACATAGGACTTCATGATTTAGAAAAAGTGGCTAACATGCAACATAAAGAAGCATGTAATGCTTACGGGTTAGTAATGTTCGCTTCTCACCAAAGTGAGAACAAGAACATCGGGCTACAACTATTAAACAAAACATTTCCACAAGTAACGGACTCAGTAGTTGGAGTGAGAAACAAGGTTTTTAGATTGTTACGGGGCTGTTGGACATTACGTAACCCTCGTCCCTTTGACGACGTTACAACACGCTGTCTTATCAATGGCCATAACGGTTATGTTCCACAAGACCAAGGATGGGAAGTAGTCCTAGTAAAACCAGAATGCATGACTTGTTTCTGGACGTATGAATTACGTGTCTTTATTGCCTTTGCTGAATGACTTGTGTACTAGCTAGAATTATATTCACAACTATCTTGTATCAAAGTTATTGTGTGCTATATTTCATGCTTTATGTAAAATAAGCGGTATTGTAAGTTTGTAAAATATTGTATAAAAGTTTGAACGCGAAATATTATTATAATCAGTTTTTCATATAGAATTGTAGTAGTTGAATTGTATATTAGCTACTATGTATGAACTTAACGGGTAGGTACTACCCGAATTTAAACTTATAAAACGCTAATATGAAGAAAAAGCTTTTATAAATGAGTTCATATTATGCTACGAAATACTATTAACTACTCTTAATATTCTGTATGATTAACTTGTTCCATTTGACTATTTTGAAGGAAATGGCACCGACTACTCGACACACCGTGAATATGAATGAAGAGGAATTCCGTACTTTTCTAGCTTCAAACATAGCCACAGTACAGGCTGCGCTACATACCAATAATAACCTTGGATCTAGCAGTACAGGAAATCGTGTAGGATGCACCTACAAAGAATTCACTGCCTGCAAACCTTTGGAATTTGATGGAACCGAAGGACCGATCGGATTGAAACGGTGGACCGAGAAGGTCGAATCGGTGTTTGCCATAAGCAAGTGTACTGAAGAGGACAAAGTGAAGTACGCTACGCATACCTTCACAGGTTCTGCGTTAACATGGTGGAATGCCTATCTAGAGCAAGTGGGACAAGATGATGCTTACGCACTACCGTGGTCAGCATTCAAGCACTTGATGAACGAGAAGTACCGTCCCAGAACCGAGGTCAATAAGGTCAAGACAGAACTTAGAGGGTTACGAACCCAAGGATTTGATATTACCACGTACGAAAGACGATTCATAGAATTATGCCTATTGTGTCCGGGAGCGTTCGAAGATGAGGAAAAGAAGATCGACGCGTTTGTGAAAGGATTACCGGAAAGAATCCAAGAAGATATAAGTTCACACGAGCCCGCCTCCATACAACAGGCATGTAGAATGGCTCACAAACTAGTGAACCAGATTGAAGAAAGAATTAAAGAACAGACTGCTGAAGAGGCCAATGTGAAGCAAGTCAATAGAAAGTGGGAGGAAAACGGTGATAAGAATCACCAATACAACAACAACAGCAATTACAACAATAATCGCAACAACTATCCTAAAAATCGCAACATCAATCGCAACTACAACAAACGGCCCAACAACAACAACAACAACAACGACAACAGCAACTACAACAATCATCTTAACAACAATAATAACCGCAACAATAACAACAACAATCAGAAGCAGCTATGCCAAAGGTGTGAAAAGTATCACTCGGGGTTCTGCACCAAATTTTGTAACAAGTGTAAAAGAAATGGTCATAGCGCGGTGAAGTGTGAGGTCTACGGACCAGGGGTTAACAGAACGAAAGGAACAAATGGTGTCGGAACGAGTAATGTCGGAGCAAGTAGTGTCGGAGCAAGTTATGCCAATGTAGTTTGTTATAAATGTGGAAAATCGAGCCACATTATTAGAAATTGCCCGAACCAGGAGAACACGAATGGACAAGGCCGCGAAAGAGTTTTCAATATTAATGCGGCAGAGGCACAGGAAGACCCGGAGCTTGTTACGGGTACGTTTCTTATTGACAATAAATCTGCTTACGTTTTATTTGATTCGGGTGCGGATAGAAGCTATATGAGTAGAGATTTTTGTGCTAAATTAAGTTGTCCATTGACGCCTTTGGATAGTAAATTTTTACTTGAATTAGCAAATGGTAAATTAATTTCAGCAGATAATATATGTCGGAATAGAGAAATTAAACTGGTTAGCGAAATATTTAAGATTGACTTGATACCAGTAGAGTTAGGGAGTTTTGATGTGATAATCGGTATGGACTGGTTGAAAGAAGTGAAAGCAGAGAGCGTTTGTTACAAAAATGCAATTCGCATTATACGAGAAAAAGGAAAACCCTTAATGGTGTACGGAGAAAAGGGCAACACGAAGCTACATCTTATTAGTAATTTGAAGGCACAAAAACTAATAAGAAAAGGTTGCTATGTTGTTTTAGCACACGTCGAGAAAGTACAAACTAAAGAAAAGATCATCAATGATGTTCCCGTCGCAAAAGAATTTCCCGATGTATTTCCAAAAGAATTACCGGGATTACCCCCACATCGATCCGTTGAATTTCAAATAGATCTTGTACCAGGAGCTGCACCAATAGCTCGTGCTCCTTACAGACTCGCACCCAGCGAGATTAAAGAACTGCAAAGCCAATTACAAGAACTTTTAAAGCATGGTTTCATTTGACCAAGCACATCACCGTGGGGAGCTCCTGTTTTGTTTGTCAAGAAGAAAGATGGTACATTCAGGTTGTGTATCGACTAGCGAGAGTTGAACAAACTTACCATCAAGAACCGCTACCCTCTACCGAGAATCGACGACTTATTTGATCAACTACAAGGCTCGTCTGTTTATTCAAAGATTGACTTACGTTCCGGGTATCATCAAATGCGGGTAAAAGAAGATGATATTCCAAAGACTGCTTTTAGAACACGTTACGGTCATTACAAGTTTATGGTCTTGCCGTTTGGTTTAACTAATGCACCAGCTGTGTTCATGGACCTTATGAACCGAATGTGTGGACCATACCTTGACAAGTTTGTCATTATTTTCATTGATGACATACTTATTTACTCAAAGAATGACCAAGAACACGGTGAACATTTGAGAAAGGTGTTAGAAGTATTGAGGAAGGAAGAATTGTACGCTAAGTTTTCAAAGTGTGCATTTTGGTTGAAAGAAGTTCAATTCCTCGGTCACATAGTGAACAAAAAAGGTATTAAGGTGGATCCGGCAAAGATAGAAACTGTTGAAAAGTAGGAAACCCCGAAAACTCCGAAACACATACGCCAGCTTTTAGGACTAGCTGGTTACTACGGAAGGTTCATCCAAGGCTTTTCCAGAATAGCAAAACCCCTGACTGCATTAACGCATAAAGGGAAGAAATTTGAATGGAAGGATGAACAAGAGAAAGCGTTTTAGTTATTGAAGAAAAAGCTAACTACGGCACCTATATTGTCAATGCCTGAAGGGAATGATAATTTTGTGATTTATTGTGACGCATCAAAGCAAGGTCTCGGTTGTGTATTAATGCAACGAACGAAGGTGATTGCTTATGCGTCTAGATAATTGAAGATTCACGAATAAAATTATACGACGCATGATTTGGTATTAGGCGGGGTTGTTTTTGCATTAAAGACTTGGAGGCACTACTTATATGGGGTTAAAAGTATTATATATACCGACCACAAAAGTCTTCAACACATATTTAATCAGAAACAACTGAATATGAGGCAGCGTAGGTGGATTGAATTGTTAAATGATTACGACTTTGAGATTCGTTACCACCCGGGGAATGCAAATGTGGTAGCCGACGCCTTGAGCAGGAAGGACAGAGAACCCATTCGAGTAAAATCTATGAATATAATGATTCACAATAACCTTACTACTCAAATAAAGGAGGCGCAACAAGGAGTTTTAAAAGAGGGAAATTTAAAGGATGAAATACCCAAAGGATCGGAGAAGCATCTTAATATTCGAGAAGACGGAACTCGGTATAGGTCTGAAAGGATTTGGGTACCAAAATTTGGAGATATGAGAGAAATGGTACTTAGAGAAGCTCATAAAACCAGATACTCAATACATCCTGGAACGGGGAAGATGTACAAGGATCTCAAGAAACATTTTTGGTGGCCGGGTATGAAAGCCGATGTTGCTAAATACGTAGGAGAATGTTTGACGTTTTCTAAGGTCAAAGCTGAGCATCAGAAACCATCAGGTCTATTTCAACAACCCGAAATCCCGGAATGGAAATGGGAAAACATTACCATGGATTTCATCACTAAATTGCCAAGGACTGCAAGTGGTTTTGATACTATTTGGGTAATAGTTGATCGTCTCACCAAATCAGCACACTTCCTGCCAATAAGAGAAGATGACAAGATGGAGAAGTTAGCACGACTGTATTTGAAGGAAGTCGTCTCCAGACATGGAATACCAATCTCTATTATCTCTGATAGGGATGGTAGATTTATTTCAAGATTCTGGCAGACATTACAGCAAGCATTAGGAACTCGTCTAGACATGAGTACTGCCTATCATCCACAAACTGATGGATAGAGTGAAAGGACGATACAAACGCTTGAAGACATGCTACGAGCATGTGTTATTGATTTCGAAAACAGTTGGGATCGACATCTACCGTTAGCAGAATTTTCCTACAACAACAGCTACCATTCAAGCATTGAGATGGCGCCGTTTGAAGCACTTTATGGTAGAAAGTGCAGGTCTCCGATTTGTTGGAGTGAAGTGGGGGATAGACAGATTACGGGTCCGGAGATTATACAAGAAACTACCGAGAAGATCATCCAAATTTAACAACGGTTGAAAACCGCCCAAAGTCGACAAAAGAGCTACGCTGACATTAAAAGAAAAGATATAGAATTTGAAATTGGAGAGATGGTCATGCTTAAAGTTGCACCTTGGAAAGGCGTTGTTCAATTTGGTAAACGAGGGAAATTAAATCCAAGGTATATTGGACCATTCAAGATTATTGATCGTGTCGGACCAGTAGCTTACCGACTTGAGTTACCTCAACAACTCGCGGCTGTACATAACACTTTCCACGTCTCGAATTTGAAGAAATGTTTTGCTAAAGAAGAACTCACTATTCCGTTAGATGAAATCCAAATCAACGAAAAACTCCAATTCATCGAAGAACCCGTCGAAATAATGGATCGTGAGGTTAAAAGACTTAAGCAAAACAAGATACCCATTGTTAAGGTTCGATGGAATGCTCGTAGAGGACCCGAGTTCACCTGGGAGCGTGAAGATCAGATGAAGAAGAAATACCCGCATCTATTTCCAGAAGATTCGTCAACACCTTAAACAGCTTAAAATTTCGGGACGAAATTTATTTAACGGGTAGGTACTGTAGTGACCCGAGCTTTTCCATGTTTATATATATATTAAATGAAATTTTTATTTACATGATTAAATGTTTCCAACATATTAAGCAATCAAACTTGTTAAGACTTGATTAATTGAAATAGGTTTCATATAGACAATTGACCACCCAAGTTAACCGGTGATTCACGAACGTTAAAACTTGTAAAAACTATATGATGACATATATATGGTTATATATATAGTTAACATGATATTATGATAAGTAAACATATTATTAAGTATATTAATAATGAACTACATATGTAAAAACAAGACTACTAACTTAATAATTTTGAAACGAGACATATATGTAACGATTATCGTTGTAACGACATTTAATGTATATATATATCATATTAAGAGATATTCGTACATCATAATATCATGATAATATAATAATTTAAAATCTCATTTGATATTATAAACATTGGGTTAACAACATTTAACAAGATCGTTAACCTAATGGTTTTAAAGTAACACTTACATGTAACGACTAACGATGACTTAACGACTCAGTTAAAATGTATATACATGTAGTGTTTTAATATGTATTCATACACTTTTGAAAACTTCAAGACACTTATCAAAATACTTCTACTTAACAAAAATGCTTACAATTACATCCTCGTTCAGTTTCATCAACAATTCTACTCGTATGCACCCGTATTCGTACTCGTACAATACACAGCTTTTAGATGTAAGTACTATTGGTATATACACTCCAATGATCAGCTCTTAGCAGCCCATGTGAATCACCTAACACATGTGGGAACCATCATTTGGCAACTAGCATGAAATATCTCATAAAATTACAAAAATATGAGTAATCATTCATGACTTATTTACATGAAAACAAAATTACATATCCTTTATATCTAATCCATACACCAACGACCAAAAACACCTACAAACACTTTAATTCTTCAATTTTCTTCATCTAATTGATCTCTCTCAAGTTCTATCTTCAAGTTCTAAGTGTTCTTCATAAATTCTACAAGTTCTAGTTTCATAAAATCAAGAATACTTCCAAGTTTGTTAGCTTACTTTCAATCTTGTAGAGTGATCATCCAACCTCAATAAATCTTTCTTATTTACAGTTAGATATCTTTCTAATACAAGGTAATACTCATATTCAAACTTTGATTCAATTTCTATAACTATAACAATCTTATTTCGAGTGGAAATCTTACTTGAACTTGTTTTCGTGTCATGATTCTGCTTCAAGAACTTTCAAGCCATCCAAGGATCCTTTGAAGCTAGATCCATTTTTTTCATTTCCAGTAGATTTATCCAGAAAACTTGAGGTAGTAATGATGTTCATAACATCATTCGATTCATACATATAAAGCTATCTTATTCGAAGGTTTAAATTTGTAATCACTAGAACATAGTTTAGTTAATTCTAAACTTGTTCGCAAACAAAAGTTAATCCTTCTAACTTGACTTTTAAAATCAACTAAACACATGTTCTATATCTATATGATATGCTAACTTAATGATTTAAAACCTGGAAACACGAAGAACACTGTAAAACCGGACATACGTCGTCGTATTAACACCGCGGGCTGTTTTGGGTTAGTTAATTAAAAACTATGATAAACTTTGATTTAAAAGTTGTTCTTCTGGGAAAATGATTTTTCTTATGAACATGAAACTATATCCAAAAATCATGATTAAACTCAAAGTGGAAGTATGTTTTCTAAAATGGTCATCTAGACGTCGTTCTTTCTACTGAAATGACTACCTTTACAAAAATGACTTGTACCTTATATTTCTGACTATAAACTTATACTTTTTCTGTTTAGATTCATAAGATAGAGTTCAATATGAAACCATAGCAATTTGATTCACTTAAAACGAATTTAAAATGAAGAAGTTATGGGTAAAACAAGATTGGATAATTTTTCTTGTTGTAGCAACGTAAAAATTGGTAACAAATCTATATTAATCATATCCTAGCTAACTTATATTGTATTATACATGTATTCTAATATATTATGTAATCTTGGGATACCATAGACACGTATGCAAATGTTTTGACATATCATATCGACCCATGTGTATATATTATTTGGAACAACCATAGACACTCTATATGCAGTAATGTGGGAGTTAGCTATACAGGGTTGAGGTTGATTCCAAAAATATATATGCTTTAAGTTGTGATCTAGCCTGAGACGTGTATACACTGGGTCATAGATTGATTCAAGATAATATATATCAATTTTTTTTTCTGTACATCTAACGTTGGACAATAGTTGTAGGTTACTAACGAGGACAGCTGACTTAATAAACTTAAAACATCAAAATGTATTAAAAGTGTTGTAAATATATTTTGAATATACTTTGATATATATGTACATATTTGTTATAGGTTCGTGAATCGACCAGTGGCCAAGTCTTACTTCCAGACGAAGTAAAAATCTGTGAAAGTGAGTTATAGTCCCTCTTTTAAAATCTAATATTTTTGGGATGAGAATACATGCAGGTTTTATAAATGATTTACAAAATAGACACAAGTGCGCGAAACTACATTCTATGGTTGAATTATCGAAATCGAATATGCCCCTTTTTATTAAGTTTGGTAATCTAAGAATTAGGGAACAGACACCCTAATTGACGTGAATCCTAAAGATAGATCTATTGGGCCTAACAAACCCCATCCAAAGTACCGGATGCTTTAGTACTTCGAAATTTATATCATGTCCGAAGGAGGATCCCGGAATGATGGGGATATTCTTATATATGCATCTTGTTAATGTCGGTTACCAGGTGTTCACCATATGAATGATTTTTATCTCTATGTATGGGATGTATATTGAAATATGAAATTTTGTGGTCTATTGTTACGATTTGATATATATAGGTTAAACCTATAACTCACCAACTTTTTTTTTTTGTTGACGTTTTAAGCATGTTTATTCTCATGTGATTATTAAGAGCTTCCGCTGTCGCATACTTAAATAAGGACAAGATTTGGAGTCCATGCTTGTATGATATTGTGTAAAAACTGCATTCAAGAAACTTATTTCGTTGCAACATATTTGTATTGTAAACCATTATGTAATAGTCGTGTGTAAACAGGATATTTTAGATTATCATTATTTGATAATCTACGTAAAGCTTTTTAAACCTTTATTGATGAAATAAAGGTTATGGTTTGTTTTAAAATGAATGCAGTCTTTGAAAAACGTCTCATATAGAGGTCAAAACCTCGCAACTAAATCAATTAATATGGAACGCTTTTAATCAATAAGAACGGGACATTTCAAGATCCAACAACAAGATATGAAGATTCAAGCTAGAAAGCTTGCATCTTGATTGAAGATCTTGAAGCATAAAGCTTGGATCTTTAAGATACATGAAGATTACAAACACAAGTTTGAATCTTTATAAAAAAATTAAAGTAAGAAAAATATAGATCTACAAAGTTGGTGAAGATTCAAACCTAGAAAGCTTGAATCTTCCATGTTCTTGAAGGATTCATGCTTGAATCAACAAGATATAATCAAGATCAAAGCTAAAAAGCTTGATCTTTAAGAATGATGATGATACATGAATTAGAAAGGGAAAGAAGAAGAAAAAGATCAAAAATTTACAAGTGAGAAATGCTAGAAAGGAAGTAAGAGAGTAAGTATGTGTGAAATTCAAATGAGAGCATGTGTAAAATGAGAGGAATATGGCTAGTATTTATAGGAAAAATTTTGACATGGATGGATGAGGTGGAGGCCCCTAGGGCAGTGATTTTCAAAGGGGGAGGGGGGAGACACCATTTTGCTTTTTGGTTAGTGGTTGTCTAAAGTATGTACTTATGCTAGGATCCCATGTAACATTATGGATAATCCTTATCCAAATGCTAGTATGAATCATCTAATTAAATGGGCATTTATTTTATTTATTATGGGTCACTAGTAAATAATACTTGGGCTAATTAATTTGGCCACTAGCTAGTGTAGGGTGGGCTAAGGTCCAATAAGGTAGAAAGTCCAACAAGACTAACTATTGTGATCTAGTAAATAATTAATTAAAATTAAGCATCCAAAAGCCCAAGTAATTATTATTATAAAATAATAATTAATATTTCGCAGTCATAATATTCCGATTACGACAAAAGTCAAACGTGCGCGCAGTTCGCGGTTTATTCGAAAAGTTAAGTAACACTAACGGTTATAAAGGCTTCCGTTGAACAAGTTAAGTATCCTACTTACTCTAAGGCACGTTTTAACATATAAATGGAAGTAAACCACGTATATCAAGTTTCCAGAGTATAAAGTAATACAGTACGCACAAATACGCAGTTTCGCTAAAATACAAAGCACAAAAGCAAGTCGAAAAAGTCGGGTCGTTACACGTGCTCTTCTTTTTGTTGCGGATTTTGATTTTCCTTTACCAAAATGTGTCTTATTATGATTCTTCCTGAGTTCTTTCCTCACTTCGTCCATTTTTCCTCTTATGAATGATATCAGCTCACTCGAGAAGATGTTATTATTACGTTTAGTAATCACAGCGTGTAGTAGTAGACCATGGTTCAAATCAAAGGAATTCTTCATCGCGTAAAACCTGAAAGAAATAAAAATTCAGAATGGAGGGAGAAGACTAGTTCTTTAGGGTCTGCTAGGGAAAGACCAATCGGATTCCATTCTCGAGAACTACACGAAAACAGAACATCTAACTCTAACAGAAATTTATATTACCCTTAAAAGATTCGAATCTTCCCACACTTAGTTAGCTGTGGTGTCGAAATTGTGATTAAGTTCATCTTCAACTTCCATTGGATTATCTATGTAATGTTTAACTCTGTGACCATTAACTTTAAATTCAATCCCGTTTGAATTTATTAACTCTATTGTTCCGTATGGGAAAACTCTTTTGACTATGAATGGTCCAGACCATCTTGATTTTAATTTTCCAGGAAATAGCTTGAATCGTGAATTAAAAAGAAGAACTCGGTCTCCTTCCTTGAATTCTTTTGAACTTCAGATTCTTTTATCATGCCATTTCTTCGTTCTTTCCTTATAGATTAACGAATTTTCATATGCATCATGTCTTAATTCTTCTAATTCGTTTAGTTGACTTAACCGTAGACGTCCAGCTTCATGTAAATCAAGATTACATGTCTTCAAAGCCCAGAATGCTTTGTGCTCAATTTCTACTGGAAGGTGACATGCTTTTCCATAAACGAGTTTAAAAGGTGTGGTGCCAATTGGAGTTTTATAGGCTGTTCTAAAAGCCCAGAGTGCATCCTCTAATTTCATGGACCATTCCTTCGGATTTGATCCTACGGTTTTCTCTAGAATGCGTTTTAAAGCTCGGTTGGTATTTTCAACTTGTCCACTTGTTGGAGGATGATAAGCGGTTGAGATTTTATGAGTTACTCCATATCTTTTGAGAACTTTCTCAAGTTGATTATTACAGAAATGAGTACCCCGATCGCTTATTAAAGCTTTCGGTGTTTCGAACCTTGCAAAAAGACATTTTAAGAAGTTGACTACAACTCGTGCATCGTTAGTTGGGAGAGCTTGTGCTTCCACCCATTTAGATACATAATCAATGGCTACGAGAATATAGAGATTATTATGAGATTTTGGAAATGGACCCATAAAGTCAATACCCCAAACATCAAATACTTCACATACTTGAATGACATTTTGTGGCATTTCATCACGTTGACTTATTTTTCCGGCCCTTTGACAAGCATCACAGGATTTACAAAGAAGGTGTGCGTCTTTGAAAATTGTAGGCCAATAGAATCCAGCGTCATACACTTTCCTTGCTGTTAGTTGAGGCCCATAATTCCCTCCTGTTGGTTCTGTGTGACAATGGTTTAATATTTGACTAGCTTCATCTCCGAATACGCATCGGCGTATTATTCCATCGGGACAACTTTTAAACAAATGTGGATCTTCTCAAAAATATTGTTTATATCACTAAAGAATTTCTTTCGTTTTTGGTACGACAACCCTTTTTCAAGGAATCCACATACTAAGTAGTTTGCATAGTCTGCAAACCATGGAATTTCATTATAATCGATCTTCAATATATATTCATCAGGAAAGTTATCTTGTATAGCCGATTCATTTAGAACTTCTAATTCTGGATTTTCAAGATGAGAAAGATGATCAGCTGCGAGATTTTCTGCTCCCTTTTTGTCTCGGATTTCAATATCGAACTCTTGTAAGAGTAAGATCCAACGGATTAATCTTGGTTTGTGTAACAACCCGACTTCATAACCCAAAAACGCGTACCAAAAAAAAAAAAATTTAAGGCAGTGCATCTGGACGGCGTCCAGCTCAGAAGGGTGGGACGGCGTCCAGAGTTTGGGACGGCGTCCATCTCAAGAAACTGGGACGGCGTCCAAGGAATTGGGACGGCGTCCCAATGGCCTTCCAGCCACTGATCACGGGTCCAACTCACACGAGCGGAAAACCCGCTTCCCGACACTTTCAAATGAAAACCTTTTTACCACAAGTCAATATAAATGAAACTAAGAGATTTTCATCATCAAATCAAGTTTTACATCAACGGGTCCACATCGTCCGTTTTACGAGTTTCGTTCTAAAATAAAAGTTTCGACCAAATATAAGTTTAAGTTCCAAATGACACTAGAGCATGGTGTTTGGGGTTAAACTACCCAATCTCGGACGAACTCCAAAAGCTAACACCCAAAAGCATCCCCTAACAAAACAAGCGGGAGATCACTAATCCAATTGAATGCTCTTACCCTTGTCAACGCCCGAGCCTATAAAAAAAGTAAACAACGAGAGGGTAAGCAAAGCTTAGTGAATGCAATAATTATATGAATACATATATAATTATACCTACTTGCATACACTTACACAACCGCAAACATGCTAGCAAACAACATTAGCTTATCGTCGCAATAACAAGCTATAATTCGCCAATACCCCCAAGCTAGCATAACAACCGCATATAAATATAACTCGAATAATATAATATGCTTACAAAACAAATAACCATGGTTAACCAATAGTACAAGGGAACGGCGCTCGCGAAAACGCCATCGGTGTTCGTAACATCCGTTAGGGCACTTAACACCTCGCACCACTAACCCCTAGGGTGGCACCCTAACACCTCGGCACATCACCCCGAGTGGCATCTTAACACCTCGATGCAACACTCATTATTTTACGGAGTGGTGTCTTAACACCTCGACACTACACTCCTAGGTGGCATCTTAACACCTCGATGCTACACCCGAGTGGCATCTTAACACCTCGATGCTACACTCTTCACGTGAAATGTGGTGTCTTAACACCTCGACACTACACCTTTCACGCTACAACAAATAGATACATTATATACATACGCATATAATTATTCCACTCACCTCAAAGTCTTCGTGTAAGATAACCGAACTTGCAACGTCAATGTAACGTACCTATTACATTTTAGCACATAATCAATTCACAACTCAAGTCGGTCAAGCAACTCACTTAACAATCTAGAGTCTTTTGACCCTAAGTGCAATCCCGACCCATTTTGCACCTTTAACCCTAATAATGGGTTAACTTCACCAAAAACCCTAACTTTAGCCAATTAAGGTCTTAACACTCTTTTAACCACAAAGTTAACTCGTTTTCATACTTGCAAGACAACCTAGGTCATCAAAGACCCATTTGACCCATTTCTAGGTCAACACACCCATTTGGGTCACCCACAACCCAAATCACACCCACTAACATTAACTATAAGTGTATTAGTATTTACTTAGGTCTTTAAGACCCATTTACACCATTTACCCTTTCAAAACCCTAGGTTAGTCACCATTTGGGTCTTCATGACCCAAACTTACCCAAAAACCCCAAATTACTCACAAATGGGTTTTATGTGCAATACTAACCCAAACCCTAACCCTTAAACACATTAAACTAAGGTAATCAAGTTTAGGGCTTACCACAACAATCAAAACGAAGCTAAGGAGGAGATGAACAACTTTAACTCCCGAGTTCTAACCCGAAATGAGCTTCTTCTTCCCCGATTTAAGCTTTCTCACACTTAACCACCCCCTCTCTCTCTAGAATGAATGGATGATGTTTGGTGGTTGAGAAATGAAGTAATGAGCTCACCAAACTGATCCTAAGGCCTTTAATTCGTCCACCAAGTGAAATTACCAATTTACCCATCTAAAATATTTAAAAACAAAAAGACATGCCTGCCAGCCATCCTGGACGGCGTCCAAAATGTTGGACGGCGTCCAGGTCTTCAAACTGGGACGGCGTCCCAAAGTGTTGGACGGCGTCCAGGTATTCAAACTAGGACGGCGTCCCAAAGTGTTGGACGGCGTCCAAACCCAAAAGAAAACAGGATCTTACAACTCTCCCCCACTTGAACTGGATTGCGACCTCGCAATCCACGCCGCATGACAAGCAGGAAGATAAACCAAGACAAACTCTTCGGGCTCCCAAGTAAACTCGGAACCTTTACTTCGCCGCCATTGAACCTTGAAAGTTCTCACCTCTTTATTCCTCAATATTTTCACCTTCTCGTCAAGGATAGCAATCGGTTCCTCGACATATTCTAACTTGTTGTTTAGCTCGATCTCGTCTAAAGGCATCCATGAGGAATCATCCGCAAGACACTTACGGAGGTGGGAAACATGAAATGTATTATGGATCCCCGCAAGCTCTTCGGGTAATTCCAATCGATATGCAACTTCACCAACACGAGCTGAAACCTTGAACGGCCCAATAAACAGAGGAGCTAACTTTCCCCGTTTTTGAAATCGAATAATACCCTTCCATGGCTAAACCTTAAGCATCACCATATCGCCTTCTTGGAACTCAATCAATCTCCTACGTCTATCGGCATACGACTTTTGCCTATCTTGAGCCTTCTTCAATTGTTCCCGAATCAAATCGATCTTGCTATTTGTCTCTAAAACCAAATCGGTACTCCCGATCTCTCTTTGACCCACTTCTCCCCAACAAACAGGAGTTCGACACCTATGCCCATAAAGCATTTCGTAAGGTGGCATCCCGATACTAGTATGATAACTATTATTGTACGAGAATTCCACCAAAGGCAAATGCTCATCCCAACTACCACCAAAGTCAATGATGCACGCCCGTAACATATCTTCCAAAGTTTGATTCGTACGTTCGGTTTGACCGTCCATTTGAGGATGATACGCCGTGCTCAACTTTAATTGCGTACCCATATCTTCATGAAACTTTTCCCAAAACCGAGATGTAAAACGGGTATCTCGATCCGAAATAATAGATATAGGAACCCCATGTCGAGCGACCACTTCCTTGATAAACAACTTAGCCAAGGTCTCCGACGATATCGCTTCTTTAATGGGAAGAAACAAAGCGCTCTTTGTCAATCGGTCAACTATAACCCAAATCGAATCGAATTGGGTTCTCGGCGTTTTAGGTAACTTTGTAATGAAATCCATGGTAATGTGCTCCCATTTCCATTTCAGGATTTCTAACGGTTGCAATTTACCATACGGCTTTTGGTGTTCGGCTTTTACTTGCAAACACGTGACGCATTGCTCAACATACTTCACAACATCACGCTTCATGCCCGGCCACCAATAATCTTTCTTCAAGTCAAGATACATTTTCGTCGCGCCCGGATGAATGGAATATTTTGACTTATGTGCTTCATCAAGTAGAACTCGTCGGTAATCACCCATCTTAGGCACCCACACCCTTCCTTGAAAAGACAACAAACCACGCGGACCCATAGTAATAAACTCCGATTGGCCCACGATTTGCTCCGTATGCTTGTTGTGAACATAAGCCTCTATTTGAATCTCACCAAGCTTTTCAAGAAAATCGTTGGTAATAATCAAACGTAACGACCCCACTTTTATCGTCGGATGTTGACTCTTTCGACTCAACGCATCCGCGACCACATTCGCTTTACCCGGATGATAAAGTATTTCACAATCGTAGTCTTTCACCACATCCATCCACCTACGTTGGCGATAATTCAAATCTCGTTGATTAAAGAGATGTTTCAAACTCTTATGATCCGAATAAATCGTACACTTGACACCATACAAGTAATGGCGCCAAATTTTCAACGCATGCACTACCGCCGCCAACTCAAGAACATGAGTCGGATACCTCGTTTCATGTTCCTTTAATTGTCGAGAGGCATAAGCGATGACTTTACCTCTTTGCATTAGAACACACCCGAGACCATTTAAGGAAGCATCACAATAAACCACCATGTCTTCAACACCTTCCGGTAACACTAACACCGGAGCTTGACACAACTTCTCTTTTAACAATTGAAAAGCAATTTCTTGCTCGTTCTCCCAATTAAACCTAGCATTCTTTCTTGTCAATTTCGTCAATGGAGAAGCAATCTTAGAAAAGTCTTGGATAAACCGACGATAATAACCGGCCAATCCGAGAAAACTTCAGATTTCCGTAGGCGTAGTCGGTCGTCCCCAACTCTTCACCGTCTCGATCTTCCCCGGATCTACTTGAATACCGTTTTCGTTCACAATATGACCAAGGAATTGAACTTCCCTTAGCCAAAATTCACATTTGGAGAACTTTGCATATAACTTCTCCTTTCGTAGCGTCTTCAATACTTCACGCAAATGATGTTCATGCTCGTTCATACTTTTCGAGTAGACTAGTATGTCGTCAATGAACACTATTACCGACTTGTCCAACATAGGTTGGCACACTCGGTTCATAAGATCCATGAATGCCGCCGGTGCATTCGTAAGACCAAAGGGCATAACTACAAACTCATAATACCCGTAACGCGTTCGAAAAGCCGTTTTCTCTATGTCTTCCTCACGGACCCGCATTTGGTGATAGCCGGACCATAGGTCGATCTTAGAGAAATACGTTGCACCTTGAAGTTGATCAAATAAATCGTTAATCCTAGGTAATGGATAACGATTCTTGATCGTCACTTTATTCAACTCACGGTAATCAATGCACATACACATACTACCATCTTTCTTCTTCACAAATAACACCGGAGCGCCCCATGGCGAAGCACTCGGTCGAATAAAACCCTTCTCGAGCAACTCTTAGGTTTGATTTAACAACTCATGCATTTCCGTTGGTGCTAAACGATAAGGAGTTTTAGCAATGGGATTAGCTCCCGGAACCAACTCAATACGAAACTCAACTTGTCTTTCCGCCGGAACACCCGGTAATTCGTCCGGAAAAACGTCTTCGAATTCACTAACAACCGGAATTTCACGAATAGGTGGTGGCTCATTGCGAGTATCAACAACATGAGCAAGGAAAGCCATGCCACCGGTAACAACAAAATGACGTGCCCGTGCAAAAGTGCATATCGGCACCGGTCTCCTTCGCTTATCACCATGAATAATTAACTCTCCCCCACTTAGGGTCTTCACACGAATAAACTTATCATGGCATGCAATATCGGCTCTATAACGATCGAGCCAATCCATACCAACGACAATATCAAAGTCGCCCAAGGTCATTGGAATAAGATCAATTTTAAAGGTTTCGGCACCAAAAACAACATCACAATTTTCACACACATCAACCACTTGCACCGTCTTGCCGTCCGCTATTTCGAATTCTATCGGACGACTTAACTTAGCTAACGGTCTATTAAGTTTAGGCACAAATTTAGGAGACACAAACGACAAATTTGCACCGCTATCGAAAAGAATCCTTGCCGGATTAGAATTAACCATGTAAGTACCTGAGACAACTTCGTGCGATTGTTTGGCTTCATCATTGGTCATCAAGTAGTTGCGACCCCTAGCCGTACCCGCCGCCTTCTCTAACCGCTTCACATTATCATTTCGCAAATCGGGACACTCCGGCTTCTTATGCCCCTCTTTGCCGCAATTAAAACAAGTGATTTTGTTTCCGGAACGTGGTTTTGGACACTCACGAGCCATATGACCCGGTTGCCCACAATTGTAGCACGTATAAGAAAACCCGCCGGTAGTGCCCTTCTTTGCACTATTGACACTTTCGGCCCCCCTCTTGCTCTTGCTCTTCTTGCTTGAGGCGTTAGAGTAACTAAAACCTTCAAATTTTCTTTTGGAAAACATGAAATCACTCTTTCTTGGAACCTCCGGCTCAAAACCCCGAGCCAACTCGAACAATTCATCAAAAGACTTAGCCATACCCCGACTAATCTTCCCCTTGTACTCATCATTCAAAGTACGGTAGAAATCCTTCATGAGCTTATGATCATCACCAACATATTCCGGGCAAAAACGAGTCTTTGCCAAGAATGTAGACTTAAGAGTAACTAAGTCCATTGAACCTTGTTGCAAATGGTGCAACTCGTCCCGGATTCTATCGAGATCGGAAGAAGTTCGGTATTCCTTGAAAAATTCTTTCTTGAACTCCTCCCATGTCAAGCCCATACATTGTTCTTCACCATACAAGTTGATTTTATCGTCCCACCACAACTTAGCTTCTTCGCGTAACATGCTAGAACCATACCTCCTCTTCTTTTCGGGAGGACATTCCACGGTACGAAAAGCTCCCTCAATATCGGAGATCCAACATGTACTTTTCAAGGGATCTCGCACCCCATTAAACATCGGGGGTTGAGCATCCTCGAAGTTCTTGTAGTGGAAGTCCCGCCTTCCTTCGCCTCCTTCACCGCGAGGATAGATATTCCTAGCGTCAAGGGCCTCTTCGATAGTGCCCTTCATTCGTTCATTAATTAGATCGGTTATTTGCTCATCAACCGAATCTTGAAAGACCTTTCGAACGTCCACAAGAAAATCCGCTTTTAACTTCTTAAAGACGGCCTCAACCTTGGCCGAAAACTCGGCGTCCTCGCTTGTACTTCCGTTATCATGATCGGGACCGTTTCTCGTCTTCATTCTATAAAACGAAATAGGTTAAACCACAAAACGGAAGGACAGATTACATATATACATACATATACGCCACACTACTCCATCTCGCTCAACAATCGTCGTACATTACTTGTTTGACACGATTTGCACCCGTAAAAATGGTAGCTAATCATTATTACGCGAGCACGTCGCATTAACTTGCTAGTACAATGTCCATCTCGCTCAATGCCCGCTAAACATATATAACAAATAGCACATGATTAGTTTACATAAACCTATGCACAAACCAATCCCGATCCGACCCAAAGTCCTACAAGTCCCGCATAAACGCGCACACAAAAAGTCTAAGTCTAGGCACCTATCTCAAGTCACCTGAATCCCTTAGACCATGCTCTGATACCACTTGTAACAACCCAACTTCATAACCTAAAAACGCGTACCAAAAAAAAAAATATTTAAGGCAGTGCATCTGGACGGCGTCCAGAATCCTGGACGGCGTCCAGCTCAGAAGGGTGGGACGGCGTCCAGAGTTTGGGACGGCGTCCAGCTCAAGCAACTGGGACGGCGTCCAAGGAATTGGGACGGCGTCCCAATGGCCTTCCAGCCACTGATCACGGGTCCAACTCACACGAGCGGAAAACCCGCTTCCCGACACTTTCAAACGAAAACCTTTTTACCACAAGTCAATATAAATGAAACTAAGAGATTTTCATCATCAAATCAAGTTTTACATCAACGGGTCCACATCGTCCATTTTACGAGTTTCGTTCTAAAATAAAAGTTTCGACCAAATATAAGTTTAAGTTCCAAACGACACTAGAGCATGGTGTTTGGGGTTAAACTACCCAATCTCGGACGAACTCCAAAAGCTAACACCCAAAAGCATCCCCTAACAAAACAAGCGGGAGATCACTAATCCAATTGAACGCTCTTACGCTTGTCAACGCCCGAGCCTATAAAAAAAGTAAACAACGAGAGGGTAAGCAAAGCTTAGTGAATGCAATAATTATACGAATACATATATAATTATACCTACTTGCATACACTTACACAACCGCAAACATGCTAGCAAACAACATTAGCTTATCGTCTCAATAACAAGCTATAATTTGCCAATACCCCCAAGCTAGCATAACAACCGCATATAAATATAACTCGAATAATATAATATGCTTACAACACAAATAACCATGGTTAACCAATAGTACAAGGGAACGGCACTCGCGAAAATGCCATCGGTGTTCGTAACATCCGTTAGGGCACTTAACACCTCGCACCACTAACCCCTAGGGTGGCACCTTAACACCTCGACACATCACCCCGAGTGGCATCTTAACACCTCGATGTAACACTCATTATTTTACGGAGTGGTGTCTTAACACCTCGACACTACACTCCTAGGTGGCATCTTAACACCTCGATGCTACACCCGAGTGGCATCTTAACACCTCGATGCTACACTCTTCACGTGAAACGTGGTGTCTTAACACCTCGACACTACACCTTTCACGCTACAACAAATAGATACATTATATACATACGCATATAATTATTCCACTCACCTCAAAGTCTTCGTGTAAGATAACCGAACTTGCAACGTCAATGTAACGTACCTATTACATTTTAGCACATAATCAATTCACAACTCAAGTCGGTCAAGCAACTCACTTAACAATCTAGAGTCTTTTGACCCTAAGTGCAATCCCGACCCATTTTGCACCTTTAACCCTAATAATGGGTTAACTTCACCAAAAACCCTAACTTTAGCCAATTAAGGTCTTAACACTCTTTTAACCACAAAGTTAACTCGTTTTCATACTTGCAAGACAACCTAGGTCATCAAAGACCCATTTGACCCATTTCTAGGTTAACACACCCATTTGGGTCACCCACAACCCAAATCACACCCACTAACATTAACTATAAGTGTATTAGTATTTACTTAGGTCTTTAAGACCCATTTACACCATTTACCCTTTCAAAACCCTAGGTTAGTCACCATTTGGGTCTTCATGACCCAAACTTACCCAAAAACCCCAAATTACTCACAAATGGGTTTTATGTGCAATACTAACCCAAACCCTAACCCTTAAACACATTAAACTAAGGTAATCAAGTTTAGGGCTTACCACAACAATCAAAACGAAGCTAAGGAGGAGATGAACAACTTTAACTCCCGAGTTCTAACCCAAAATGAGCTTCTTCTTCCCCGATTTAAGCTTTCTCACACTTAACCACCCCCTCTCTCTCTAGAATGAATGGACGATGTTTGGTGGTTGAGAAATGAAGTAATGAGCTCACCAAACTGATCCTAAGGCCTTTAATTCGTCCACCAAGTGAAATTACCAATTTACCCATCTAAAATATTTAAAAACAAAAAGACATGCCTGCCAGCCATCCTGGACGGCATCCAAAATGTTGGACGGCGTCCAGGTCTTCAAACTGGGACGGCATCCCAAAGTGTTGGACGGCGTCCAGGTATTCAAACTAGGACAGCGTCCCAAAGTGTTGGACGACGTCCAAACCCAAAAGAAAACAGGATCTTACAGTTTGGCATCTTGGTTTGAAAATAGGTATCTAAGAGCAGAATGGTCGGTATAGACCACCGTTTTTGCTAGAACGAGATATTAACGAAATTTGTCAAAAGCAAAGACGATAACAAGAAGTTCTTTTTCAGTAGTTGTATAATTTGTTTGTGCTCCTTGTAACGTCTTACTAGCGTAATATATAGGTTGAAATCATTTTTCAATCCTTTGTCCTAAAACAGCTCCCATTGCAAAATCACTTGCATCGCACATGAGTTCAAATGGTAAATTCCAATTTGGAGTTATCATGATCGGCGCATTAGTGAGTTTTTCTTTAAGAATATTAAAAGATTTGATGCATTCATTCGAAAAGATGAATGGAGCATCCTTTTCTAGGAGTTTATTCGTAGGAGTGGCAATTTTTGAAAAGTTTTTTATGAAATGTCGGTAAAAACCGGCATACCCAAGAAAACTCCTAACTCCTCTAACATTGGTGGGATGTGAAAGTTTAGCAATTACATCTACTTTAGCTCTATTCACTTCAATTCCTTCCTTTGAAATTTTATGACCAATAACGATGTCTTCTTTAACCATGAAATGACATTTCTACCAATTAAGAACTAGATTTGATTGCTCGCATCTAATAAGCATTCGTTCAAGATTAACTAGACATGTTTCAAAAGTATCACCGAAGACTGAAAAGTCATCCATGAAAACTTCCATGCATTCTTCTATCATGTCGTGAAAAATCGCCATTATGCACCTTTAAAAGGTTGCAGGGGCGTTGCAAAGTCCAAATGGCATGCGTTTGTAAGCAAAAGTACCATAAGGGCACGTGAAGGTGGTTTTCTCTTGGTCCTCGGGTGCTATTGGAATTTGAAAGCATCGGAGAAATCGTCAAGAAAACAATAGTAACTGTTTCCGGCTAATCTTTCCAACATTTGATTAATGAAAGGTAAGGGTGTAGTGACCCGAACTTTTCCATGTTTATATATATTAATTGAGATTGATATTTACATGATTAAATGTTTCCAACATTTTAAGCAATCAAACTTGTTAAGACTTGATTAATTGAAATATGTTTCATATAGACAATTGACCACCCAAGTTGACCGGCGATTCACGAACGTTAAAACTTGTAAAACGACATGACGATATATATATGGATACACATATGGTTAACATGATATTATGATAAGTAAGTATCTCCATAAGTATATTAATAATGAGTTATATACATATAAACAAGACTACTAACTTAAGGATTTCGAAACGAGACATATATGTAACGATTATAGTTGTAACGACATTTAAATGTATATATATCATATTAAGATATATTAATATATCATAATATCATGATAATATAATAATTTAACATCTCATTAGATATAATAAACAATGGGTTAACAACATTAATTGAGATCGTTAACTTAAAGGTTTCAAAACAACACTTACATGTAACGACTAACGATGACTTAACAACTCAGTTAAAATGTATATACATGTAGTGTATTTAGATGTATTAAAATACTTTTGGAAGACTTCAAGACATATATCAAAACACTCATACTTAACAAAAATGGTTACAGTTACTTTCCCATTCTTTTCTTTCATCAAGAATTCTAGTCGTATTCTTACCCGTATTATATACAGCTTCAAAACGTACTTACTATGGGTATATACCAATAGGAACTAGCATGGGATTCCACTCTTGATTATGTCATATATGACTAATCAATTTTAACTTCAACCATGAGCTAGTCAACTAACTAGAACTCCTTTTAACCCTACTCACCACTCACCAATTACCACTCATCATTCACTCCATTTCACTTCCAATTCTCTTTCTAATTCTCTCTCAACACACACACTATTATGAACGTATTTTTCCAGTAGTTAATCATCATCTTCATCAAAAATCACTTCAAGAATCAAGCTATAATCATTATAGGAAGAACACTTCAAGAACACTTCAAAAATCCCTTCAAGTTTACTAATTTACTTCCAAGCTTTCTAATCCATTCCAAGTAATCATCTAAGATCAAGAAACCTTTGTTTTATAAAGTAGGTTATCTTTCTTATTCAAGGTAATATTCATATTCAAACTTTGATTCAATTTCTATAACTATAAACTATCTTAATTCGAGTAAAAATCTTACTTGAACTTGTTTTTGTGTCATGATCCTACTTCAAGAACTTTCAAGCCATCCAAGATCCTTTGAAGCTAGATCATTTCTTGTCACTTCCAGTAGGTTTACCTACTAAACTTTAGGTAGTAATGATGTTCATAACATCATTCGATTCATATATATAAAACTATCTTATTCGAAGGTTTAAACTCGTAATCACTAGAACATAGTTTAGTTAATTCTAAACTTGTTCGCAAACAAAAGTTAATCCTTCTAACTTGACTTTTAAAATTAACTAAACACATGTTCTATATCTATATGATATGCTAACTTAATGATTTAAAACCTGGAAACACGAAAAACACCGTAAAATCGGATTTACGCCGTCGTAGTAACACCGCGGGCTGTTTTGGGTTAGTTAATTAAAAACTATTATAAACTTTGATTTAAAAGTTGTTATTCTGAGAAAATGATTTTTATTATGAACATGAAACTATATCCAAAAATTATGGTTAAACTCAAAGTGGAAGTATGTTTTCTAAAATGGTCATCTAGACGTCGTTCTTTCGACTGAAATGACTACCTTTACAAAAATGACTTGTAACTTATTTTCCCGACTATAAACCTATACTTTTTCTGTTTAGATTCATAAAATAGAGTTCAATATGAAACCATAGCAATTTGATTCACTCAAAACGGATTTAAAATGAAGAAGTTATGGGTAAAACAAGATTGGATAATTTTTCTCATTTTAGCTACGTGAAAATTGGTAACAAATATATTCCAACCATAACTTAATCAACTTGTATTGTATATTATGTAATCTTGAGATACCATAGACACGTATACAATGTTTCGACCTATCATGTCGACACATCTATATATATTTCGGAACAACCATAGACACTCTATATGTGAATGTTGGAGTTAGCTATACAGGGTTGAGGTTGATTCCAAAATATATATAGTTTGAGTTATGATCAATACTGAGATACATATACACTGGGTCGTGGATTGATTCAAGATAATATTTATCGATTTATTTCTGTACATCTAACTGTGGACAACTAGTTGTAGGTTACTAACGAGGACAGCTGACTTAATAAACTTAAAACATCAAAATATATTAAAAGTGTTGTAAATATATTTTGAACATACTTTAATATATATGTATATATTGTTATAGGTTCGTGAATCAACAGTGGCCAAGTCTTACTTCTCGACGAAGTAAAAATCTGTGAAAGTGAGTTATAGTCCCACTTTTAAAATCTAATATTTTTGGGATGAGAATACATGCAGGTTTTATAAATGATTTACAAAATAGACACAAGTACGTGAAACTACATTCTATGGTTGAATTATCGAAATCGAATATGCCCCTTTTTATTAAGTCTGGTAATCTAAGAATTAGGGAACAGACACCCTAATTGACGCGAATCCTAAAGATAGATCTATTGGGCCTAACAAACCCAATCCAAAGTACCGGATGCTTTAGTACTTCGAAATTTATATCATATCCGAAGGGTGTCCCGGAATGATGGGGATATTCTTATATATGCATCTTGTTAATGTCGGTTACCAGGTGTTCACCATATGAATGATTTTTATCTCTATGTATGGGATGTGTATTGAAATATGAAATCTTGTGGTCTATTGTTACGATTTGATATATATAGGTTAAACCTATAACTCACCAACATTTTTGTTGACGTTTAAAGCATGTTTATTCTCAGGTGAATATTAAGAGCTTCCGCTGTTGCATACTAAAATAAGGACAAGATTTGGAGTCCATGTTTGTATGATATTGTGTAAAAACTGCATTCAAGAAACTGATTTCGATGTAACATATTTGTATTGTAAACCATTATGTAATGGTCGTGTGTAAACAGGATATTTTAGATTATCATTATTTGATAATCTACGTAAAGCTTTTTAAACCTTTATTTATGAAATAAAGGTTATGGTTTGTTTTAAAAATGAATGCAGTCTTTGAAAAACGTCTCATATAGAGGTCAAAACCTCGCAACGAAATCAATTAATATGGAACGTTTTTAATCAATAAGAATGGGACATTTCAGTTGGTATCCGAGCGTTGATCTTAGAGAACCAGAATTTTGCATTAGTGTGTCTTATCGAGTTTGTTAGGATGCATTAGTGAGTCTGGACTTCGACCGTGTTTACTTGAAAAATGATTGCTTAACAAATTTTGTTGGAAACTATATATTTTTAACATGTGAATATTATGTGATATATTAATCTCTTAACGCGTTTGATATTATGTGATAGATGTCTACCTCTAGAACAAGTCCCATTGACTCACCTAATAATAATGAAGAGTCAAATGTAAATTGGAATGATTCGTGGACTGATTCACAAGTTCCCGAAGAGGAATCGGAAGAAGAGTCGGAACAAGAAGAAGAATCGGAACCGGAAGAAGAATCGGAACCGGATGAAGAAATAGAACCGGTGGGGGAAATAATAAAACGGTTAAGTAAAAGAAAATCCTCAACCAACCGACCAAGGTTAATTATGGTCAATGGTGTTTCCGCTAAGGAAGCAAAATATTGGGAGGATTACCAATTCTCCGATGAATCGGATTCTGACGAGAATTCCGATGATGTTATAGAAATTACCCCAACTGAATTTAAAAAGGCAAAAGAAAATAATAAGGGAAAGGGCATACAAATAGAGAAATCTAATTCCAACCCCGATGAACTTTATATGTATCGTCAACCCCCGAAGTCCTTAAGTTGTAACAATGACCCGGGAACCTCTAAACCACCAGGTTTTTCTAAACCAATGTGGAAAACGACGGCTCGTATTAGGGGAACATCATATATCCCTAGAAACTTGGCAAAACGAACCAAAACCGAAGAAGAAGAAACAAGCGAGTCGGAATAAGATAGTTGTATTCGTGTGGTGTAATATATGTAATATAGTGTGCTTATGCTTTATGATATATGTAAAAATTGCTTGTATTAATAAGTATTTTTTTTTATGAATCTAACTCTTGTCTATTTTACAGTATAAAAACACAAAATGGATAGACAACCCAATATTTTAAGAGACCTACCCGGAGACATGATTGATGAAATCTTGTCTAGAGTCGGTCAGAATTCTTCGGCACAACTATTTAAGGCAAGATCAGTTTGTAAGACATTCAAAGAACGTTCCAAGAATGCCTTGGTTTATAAAAGGCTTTCGTTCGAAAGATGGGGGATATCACATTGGGAAATCCATAAGTTACGATGTGTTTACTTTGACGCATATATTGCGGGGAACCCAAATGCTATTTTACGCAATGGGTTAAGAAATTATTTTGACTCAATATATCCGAATATTGGACTTCGTGATTTAGAAAAAGCGGCTAACATGCAACATAAAGAAGCATGTTATGCTTACGGATTAGTAATGTTCGCTTCTCACCAAAGTGAGAACAAGAACATCGGCCTACAACTATTAAACAAAACGTTCCCACAAGTGACGGAGTCGGTAATTGGGGTAAGAAATGAGGTTTTTAGATTGTTACGGGACTGTTGGACATTACGTAACCCTCGTCCCTTTGACGACGTTACAACACGATGTCTTATCAACGGCCATAACGGTTATGTTCCACAAGACCAAGGATGGGAAGTAGTCCTAGTAAAACCAGAATGCATGACTTGTTTCTGGACGTATGAATTACGTGTCTTTATTGCCTTTGCTGAACGACTTGTGTACTAGCTAGAATTATCTTCACAACTATCTTGTATCAAAGTTATTGTGTGCTATATTTCATGCTTTATGTAAAATAAGCGGTATTGTAAGTTTGTAAAATATTGTATAAAAGTTTGAACGCGAAATATTATTATAATCAGTTTTTCATATAGAATTGTAGTAGTTGAATTGTATATTAGCTACTAAGTATGAACTTAACGGGTAGGTACTACCCGAATTTAAACTTATAAAACGCTAATATGAAGAAAAAGCTTTTATAAATGAGTTCATATTATGCTACGAAATACTATTAACTACTCTTAATATTCTGTATGATTAACTTGTTCCATTTGACTATTTTGAAGGAAATGGCACTGACTACTCGACACACCGTGAATATGAATGAAGAGGAATTCCGTACTTTTCTAGCTTCAAACATAGCCGCAGTACAGGCTGCGCTACATACCAACAATAACCTTGGATCTAGCAGTACAGGAAATCGTGTAGGATGCACCTATAAAGAATTCACTGCCTGCAAACCTTTGGAATTTGATGGAACCAAAGGACCGATCGGATTGAAACGGTGGACCGAGAAGGTCGAATCGGTGTTTGCCATAAGTAAGTGTACTGAAGAGGACAAAGTGAAGTACGCTACGCATACCTTCACAGGTTCTGTGTTAACATGGTGGAATACCTATCTAGAGCAAGTGGGACAAGACGATGCGTACGCACTACCGTGGTCAGCATTCAAGCACTTGATGAACGAGAAGTACCGTCCCAGAACCAAGGTCAATAAGCTCAAGACAGAACTTAGAGGGTTACGAACCCAAGGATTTGATATTACCATGTACGAAAGACGATTCACAGAATTGAGCCTATTGTGTCCGGGAGCATTCGAAGATGAGGAAGAGAAGATCGACGCGTTTGTGAAAGGATTACCGGAAAGAATCCAAGATGATATAAGTTCACACGAGCCCGCCTCCATACAACAGGCATGTAGAATGGCTCACAAACTAGTGAACCAGATTGAAGAAAGAATTAAAGAACAGACTGCTGAAGAGGCCAATGTGAAGCAAGTCAAAAGAAAGTGGGAAGAAAACGGTGATAAGAATCACCAATACAACAACAACAGCAATTACAACAATAATCGCAACAATTATCCCAACAATCGCAACATCAATCGCAACTACAACAAACGGCCCAACAACAACAACAACAACAACAACAACAGCAACTACAATAAATCATCCCAACAACAATAATAACCGCAACAACAACAACAATCAGAAGCAGCTATGCCAAAGGTGTGAAAAGTATCACTCGGGGTTCTGCACCAAATTTTGCAACAAGTGTAAAAGAAATGGTCATAGCGTGGCGAAGTGTGAGGTCTACGGACCAGGGGTTAATAGAACGAAAGGAACAAATGGTGTCGGAACGAGTAATGGTGGAGCAAGTAGTGTCGGAGCAAGTTATGCCAATGTAGTTTGTTATAAATGTGGAAAACCGGGCCACATTATTAGAAATTGCCCGAACCAGGAGAACACGAATGGACAAGGCTGCGGAAGAGTTTTCAATATTAATGCGGCAGAGGCACAGGAAGACCCGGAGCTTGTTACGGGTACGTTTCTTATTGACAATAAATCTGCTTACGTTTTATTTGATTCGGGTGCGGATAGAAGCTATATGAGTAGAGATTTTTGTGCTAAATTAAGTTGTCCATTGACGCCTTTTGATAGTAAATTTTTACTCGAATTAGCAAATGGTAAATTAATTTCAGCAGATAATATATGTCGGAATCGAGAAATTAAACTGGTTAGCTAAACATTTAATATTGACTTGATACCAGTAGAGTTAGGGGGTTTTGATGTGATAATCGGTATGGACTGGTTGAAAGAAGTGAAATCAGAGATCGTTTGTTACAAAAATGCAATTCGCATTATACGAGAAAAAGGAAAACCCTTAATGGTGTACAGAGAAAAGGGCAACACGAAGCTACATCTTATTAGTAATTTGAAGGCACAAAAACTAATAAGAAAAGGTTGCTATGCTGTTCTAGCACACGTTGAGAAAGTACAAACTGAAGAAAAGAGCATCAATGATGTTCCCGTCGCAAAAGAATTTCCCGATGTATTTCCGAAAGAATTACCGGGATTACCCCCACATCGATCCGTTGAATTTCAAATAGATCTTGTACCAGGAGCTGCACCAATAGCTCGTGCTCCTTACAGACTCGCACCCAGCGAGATGAAAGAACTGCAAAGCCAATTACAAGAACTTTTAGAGCATGGTTTCATTCGACCAAGCACATCACCGTGGGGAGCTCCTGTTTTGTTTGTCAAGAAGAAAGATGGTACATTCAGGTTGTGTATCGACTACCGAGAGTTGAACAAACTTACCATCAAGAACCGCTACCCACTACCGAGAATCGACGACTTATTTGATCAACTACAAGGCTCGTCTGTTTATTCAAAGATTGACTTACGTTCCGGGTATCATCAAATGCGGGTGAAAGAAGATGATATTCCAAAGACTGCTTTCAGAACACGTTACGGTCATTACGAGTTTATGGTCATGCCATTTGGTTTAACTAATGCACCAGCTGTGTTCATGGACCTTATGAACCGAGTGTGTGGACCATACCTTGACAAGTTTGTCATTGTTTTCATTGATGACATACTTATTTACTCAAAGAATGACCAAGAACACGGTGAACATTTGAGAAAGGTGTTAGAAGTATTGAGGAAGGAAGAATTGTACGCTAAATTTTCAAAGTGTGCATTTTGGTTGGAAGAAGTTCAATTCCTCGGTCACATAGTGAACAAAAAAGGTATTAAGGTGGATCCGGCAAAGATAGAAACTGTTGAAAAGTGGGAAACCCCGAAAACTCCGAAACACATACGTCAGTTTTTAGGACTAGCTGGTTACTACAGAAGGTTCATCCAAGACTTTTCCAGAATAGCAAAACCCTTGACTGCATTAACGCATAAAGGGAAGAAATTTGAATTCAAGGATGAACAAGAGAAAGCGTTTCAGTTATTGAACAAAAAGCTAACTACGGCACCTATATTGTCATTGCCTGAAGGGAATGATGATTTTGTGATTTATTGTGACGCATCAAAGCAAGGTCTCAGTTGTGTATTAATGCAACGAACGAAGGTGATTGCTTATGCATCTAGACAATTGAAGATTCACGAGCAAAATTATACGACGCATGATTTGGAATTAGGCGCGGTTGTTTTTGTATTAAAGACTTGGAGGCACTACTTATATGGGGTCAAAAGTATTATATATACCGACCACAAAAGTCTTCAACACATATTTAATCAGAAACAACTGAATATGAGACAGCGTAGGTGGATTGAATTGTTGAATGATTACGACTTTGAGATTCGTTACCACCCGGGGAAGGCAAATGTGGTAGCGGATGCCTTGAGCAGGAAGGACAGAGAACCCATTCGAGTAAAATCTATGAATATAATGATTCATAATAACCTTACTACTCAAATAAAGGAGGCGCAACAAGGAGTTTTAAAAGAAGGAAATTTAAAGGATGAAATACCCAAAGGATCGGAGCAGCATCTTAATATTCAGGAAGACGGAACCCGGTATAGGGCTGAAAGGATTTGGGTACCAAAATTTGGAGATATGAGAGAAATGGTACTTAGAGAATCTCATAAAACCAGATACTCAATACATCCTGGAACGGCGAAGATGTACAAGGATCTCAAGAAACATTTTTGGTGGCCGGGTATGAAAGTCGATGTTGCTAAATACGTAGGAGAATGTTTGACGTGTTCTAAGGTCAAAGCTGAGCATCAGAAACCATCAGTTCTACTTCAACAACCCGAAATCCCAGAATGGAAATGGGAAAACATTACCATGGATTTCATCACTAAATTGCCAAGGACTGCAAGTGGTTTTGATACTATTTGGGTAATAGTTGATCGTCTCACCAAATCAGCACACTTCCTGCCAATAAGAGAAGATGACAAGATGGAGAAGTTAGAACGACTGTATTTGAAGGAAGTCATCTCCAGACATGGAATACCAATCTCTATTATCTCTGATAGTGATGGCAGATTTATTTCAAGATTCTGGCAGACATTACAGCAAGCATTAGGAACTCGTCTAGACATGAGTACTGCCTATCATCCACAAACTGATGGGCAGAGCGAAAGGACGATACAAACGCTTGAAGACATGCTACGAGCATGTGTTATTGATTTCGGAAACAGTTGGGATCGACATCTACCGTTAACAGAATTTTCCTACAACAACAGCTACCATTCAAGCATTGAGATGGCGCCGTTTGAAGCACTTTATGGTAGAAAGTGCAGGTCTCCGATTTGTTGGAGTGAAGTGGGGGATAGACAGATTACGGGTCCGGAGATTATACAAGAAACTACCTAGAAGATCATCCAAATTCAACAACGGTTGAAAACCGCCCAAAGTCGACAAAGGAGCTACGCTGACATTAAAAGAAAAGATATAGAATTTGAAATTGGAGAGATGGTCATGCTTAAAGTTGCACCTTGGAAAGGCGTTGTTCGATTTGGTAAACGAGGGAAATTAAATCCAAGGTATATTGGACCATTCAAGATTATTGATCGTGTCGGACCAGTAGCTTACCGACTTGAGTTACCTCAACAACTCGCGGCTGTACATAACACTTTCCACGTCTCGAATTTGAAGAAATGTTTTGCTAAAGAAGATCTCACTATTCCGTTAGATGAAATCCAAATCAATGAAAAACTCCAATTCATCGAAGAACCCGTCGAAATAATGGATCGTGAGGTTAAAAGACTTAAGCAAAACAAGATACCCATTGTTAAGGTTCGATGGAATGCTCGTAGAGGACCCGAGTTCACCTGGGAGCATGAAGATCAGATGAAGAAGAAATACCCGCATCTATTTCCAGAAGATTCGTCAACACCTTCAACAGCTTAAAATTTCGGGACGAAATTTATTTAACGGGTAGGTACTGTAGTGACCCGAACTTTTCCATGTTTATATATATTAATTGAGATTGATATTTACATGATTAAATGTTTCCAACATGTTAAGCAATCAAACTTGTTAAGACTTGATTAATTGAAATATGTTTCATATAGACAATTGACCACCCAAGTTGACCGGCGATTCACGAACGTTAAAACTTGTAAAAACGACATGACGATATATATATGGATATACATATGGTTAACATGAGATTATGATAAGTAAGTATCTCCATAATTATATTAACAATGAGTTATATACATATAAACAAGACTACTAACTTAAGGATTTCGAAACGAGACATATATGTAACGATTATAGTTGTAACGACATTTAAATGTATATATATATATATATCATATTAAGATATATTAATATATCATAATATCATGATAATATAATAATTTAACATCTCATTAGATATAATAAACAATGGGTTAACAACATTAATTGAGATCGTTAACTTAAAGGTTTCAAAACAACACTTACATGTAACGACTAACGATGACTTAACGACTCAGTTAAAATGTATATACATGTAGTGTATTTAGATGTATTAAAATACTTTTGGAAGACTTCAAGACATATATCAAAACACTCATACTTAACGAAAATGGTTACAGTTACTTTCCCATTCTTTTCTTTCATCAAGAATTCTAGTCGTATTCTTACCCGTATTATACACAGCTTCAAAACGTACTTACTATGGGTATATACCAATAGGAACTAGCATGAGATTCCACTCTTGATTATGTCATGTATGACTAATCAATTTTAACTTCTACCATGAGCTAGTCAACTAACTAGAACTCCTTTTAACCCCACTCACCACTCACCAATTACCACTCATCATTCACTCCATTTCACTTCCAATTCTCTTTCTAATTCTCTCTCAACACACACACACACTATTATGAACGTAATTTTCCAGTAGTTAATCATCATCTTCATCAAAAATCACTTCAAGAATCAAGCTATAATCATCATAGGAAGAACACTTCAAGAACACTTCAAAAATCCCTTCAAGTTTACTAATTTACTTCCAAGCTTTCTAATCCATTCCAAGTAATCATCTAAGATCAAGAAACCTTTGTTTTATACAGTAGGTTATCTTTATTATTCAAGGTAATATTCATATTCAAACTTTGATTCAATTTCTATAACTATAAACTATCTTAATTCGAGTAAAAATCTTACTTGAACTTGTTTTTGTGTCATGATCCTACTTCAAGAACTTTCAAGCCATCCAAGATCCTTTGAAGCTAGATCATTTCTTGTCACTTCCAGTAGGTTTACCTACTAAACTTGAGGTAGTAATGATGTTCGTAACATCATTCGATTTATATATATAAAACTATCTTATTCGAAGGTTTAAACTCGTAATCACTAGAACATAGTTTAGTTAATTCTAAAATTGTTCGCAAACAAAAGTTAATCCTTCTAACTTGACTTTTAAAATTAACTAAACACATGTTCTATATCTATATGATATGCTAACTTAATGATTTAAAACCTGGAAACACGAAAAACACCGTAAAACCGGATTTACGCCGTCGTAGTAACACCGCGGACTGTTTTGGGTTAGTTAATTAAAAACTATGATAAACTTTGATTTAAAAGTTGTTATTCTGAGAAAATTATTTTTATTATGAACATGAAACTATATCCAAAAATTATGGTTAAACTCAAAGTGGAAGTATGTTTTCTAAAATGGTCATCTAGACGTCGTTCTTTCGACTGAAATGACTACCTTTACAAAAACGACTTGTAACTTATTTTTCCGACTATAAACCTATACTTTTTCTGTTTATATACATAAAATAGAGTTCAATATGAAACCATAGCAATTTGATTCACTCAAAACGGATTTAAAATGAAGAAGTTATGGGTAAAACAAGATTGGATAATTTTTCTCATTTTAGCTACGTGAAAATTGGTAACAAATCTATTTCAACCATAACTTAATCAACTTATATTGTATATTATGTAATCTTGAGATACCATAGACACGTATACAATGTTTCGACCTATCATGTCGACACATCTATATATATTTCGGAACAACCATAGACACTCTATATGTGAATGTTGGAGTTAGCTATACAGGGTTGAGGTTGATTCCAAAATATATATAGTTTGAGTTGTGATCAATACTGAGATACGTATACACTGGGTCGTGGATTGATTCAAGATAATATTTATCGATTTATTTATGTACATCTAACTGTGGACAACTAGTTGTAGGTTACTAACGAGGACAGCTGACTTAATAAACTTAAAACATCAAAATATATTAAAAGTGTTGTAAATATATTTTGAACATACTTTAATATATATGTATATATTGTTATAGGTTCGTGAATCAACAGTGGCCAAGTCTTACTTCTCGACGAAGTAAAAATCTGTGAGAGTGAGTTATAGTCCCACGTTTAAAATCTAATATTTTTGGGATGAGAATACATGCAGGTTTTATAAATGATTTACAAAATAGACACAAGTACGTGAAACTACATTCTATGGTTGAATTATCGAAATCGAATATGCCCCTTTTTATTAAGTCTGGTAATCTAAGAATTAGGGAACAGACACCCTAATTGACGCGAATCCTAAAGATAGATCTATTGGGCCTAACAAACCCCATCCAAAGTACCGGATGCTTTAGTACTTCGAAATTTATATCATATCCGAAGGGTGTCCCGGAATGATGGGGATATTCTTATATATGCATCTTGTTAATGTCGGTTACCAGGTGTTCACCATATGAATGATTTTTATCTCTATGTATGGGATGTGTATTGAAATATGAAATCTTGTGGTCTATTGTTACGATTTGATATATATAGGTTAAACCTATAACTCACCAACATTTTTGTTGACGTTTAAAGCATGTTTATTCTCAGGTGAATATTAAGAGCTTCTGCTGTTGCATACTAAAATAAGGACAAGATTTGGAGTCCATGTTTGTATGATATTGTGTAAAAACTGCATTCAAGAAACTGATTTCGATGTAACATATTTGTATTGTAAATCATTATGTAATGGTCATGTGTAAACAAGATATTTTAGATTATCGTTATTTGATAATCTACGTAAAGCTTTTTAAACCTTTATTTATGAAATAAAGGTTATGGTTTGTTTTAAAAATGAATGCAGTCTTTGAAAAATGTCTCATATAGAGGTCAAAACCTCGCAACGAAATCAATTAATATGGAACGTTTTTAATCAATAAGAACGGGACATTTCAAAAGGAAAGTGATCTTTTCTGGTGGCGTCATTTAATTTTCTATAATCAATACAAACACGACATCCCGTTACAGTCCTAGTAGGAATAAGCTCATCTTTTTCATTTGTGATGTCAGTCATGCCACCCTTCTTAGGTATGCATTGAACTGGGCTTACCCATGGACTATCAGAGATTGGATAAATTAAACCTGCATCGAGCAGTTTAATAATTTGTTTCTTAACAACATCTTGCATATTTGGATTTAGTCTTCGTTGGCGTTGCACATATGTTTTATGACCTTCTTCCATAAGGATTTTATGTGTGCAATACGAAGGACTTATGCCTTTAATGTCATGAATCTTCCGTGCAATAGCTGGTTTATGAGCTTTTAACACAGAAATGAGTCAAGATTTTTCATTTTCAGTAAGAGAAGACGATATTATTACAGGTAATTCAGATTCACCATGTAAATAAGCGTATTCCAAATGGGTTGGAAGTGGCTTTAACTCTAATATCGGTGGTTCTTCTATCGATGATTTGTATCGATATCTGTCTTCTTCTTTTAACATTTGAAGTTCTTCTGTTGTTGGTTCATAATCATTAGCCATAAGTGTAGCTAACATTTCAGCTTCATCAATTGGTTCAGTTCCTTCTCCTAAAGAACATTCTCCTGTTCCTTGTAATTCTGGAAATTCTTGTAACAATTCTGCATGTGAATCTATAGTTTGAATATAATAACATGTATCATCTGCAGATTACAGTTTTTGCATGGCTCTATCAATAGAAAATGTAACACTCTCGTCCTCTATACTTAGGGTCAGTTTCTTACCAAACACGTCTATTATTGCTTTAGCCGTGTTTAAGAATGGTCTTCCTAATATAAGAGGAACTCGAGAATCTTCTTCCATGTTCAGAATAACAAAGTCTACTGGAAATACTAAAGTACCAGTTTTAACTAGCATGTTTTCCATTATCCCTCTAGGATATTTTACTGATCGGTCGGCTAGTTGTATGCTTATTCTTGTTGGTTTCAATTCTCCAAGGTCTAGTTTAGCGTATAGTGAATATGGAATTATATTTATACTAGCACCTAAGTCTGCCAATGCTTCTATTGAATTAAGACTACCTAGAAAACATGGAATTGTAAAACTTCCTGGATCTGAGAGTTTTTCTGGTAGCTTATTCAACAGCACTGCAGAACAATTAGCATTCATTGTAACCACCGAGAGTTCTTCCATTTTCTTTCTTTTTGTGATTAGATCTTTCAGGAATTTAGCATATCTTGGCATTCCTAAAATCACATCAATGAAAGGAAGATTGACATTTATCTGTTTAAACATATCCAAGAATTTGGATTGCTCGGCTTCAAGTCTTTCTTTTCTCATTTTACTCGGGTAAGGAAGCGGTGGTTGGTATGGTTTAACATAAGGTTTCGCCTTAACTGTGTTATCTTCATTAACCTTTTCAACTACCGGTTCCGTTTCCTTATCTTGCTCAGGCTGTGGTGCTTGTGGAGTAGGAATAGAGTTATCAGAAATTACAGGTATTTCAGGTGGTTTAAGTGTAATACCACTTCTCGTTGTAATGGCTTTAGCTGTTTCATTCTGGGGGTTAGCATTTGTATCACTAGGTAGACTCCCCGGTTTTCTTTCACCTATTAACCTTGCTAGGTTGCTCACTTCTTGTTCCAGATTTTGAATAGAAGCTTGTTGATTTCTAAATGCTTGAGCGTTTTGTTCATTAGTTTGTTTCTGAGATGTGAAAAACTGCGTTTGAGATTCAACTAGCTTCGACATCATATCTTCTAAATTTGGCTTTTTATCATCGGTTTGTGGTGGTTTATTTGGAAAAATTGGTCTTTGCTGGTTGTAAGTATTGTTAGATACTTGTTGATTGCTAGGACCTTGTTGGTTGTTGTATGGAACATTTTGGTTATAATTCTGATTTTGATTGTAGTTTGGTCTTGGCGGTTGATAATTATTTTGATAATTATTTCCAGGCCTTTGGTTCATGTATGAAACATTCTCTCTTTGTTCCATTGTTTGTTCAATACTGAGACAATCTTTTGTCAAATGTGGTCCTCCACACTGTTCATAACTAATTCGTATTGCGTGAATATCTTTAGTCATTTTTTCCATTCGTCTCTTGAAAACATCTAACTTTGCGGAAATGGAATCAAAGTCATGGCTAGAATCGGCTCTAGTCGCTTTAGATGATCTAACGATGTCTTTTTCTTGATGCCACTCATGTGAGTGGGAGGCTGTGTTATCAATAATTTTGTAAGCTTCAGTTGCGGTTTTCTTCATAATGGAACCACCAGCTGCTATGTCGATGTCTTTTCGTGTAGTAATGTCGCATCCTTGGTAGAATATATGTACTATTTGATAAGTGTCTAAACCATGTTGAGGACATCCTCTCAACAACTTTCCAAATCTTGTCCACGCTTCATATAGAGTTTCATTTGGCTTTTGTGTGAACGTAACAATTTCTCCTTGAAGTCTCACGGCTTTAGATGCCAGAAAGAATCTTTTAAGAAATTTCTCAACTAAAACATCCCATGTGTCAATCGCCCCTTCAGGTAACGATTCTAACCAATCTTTGGCTTCTCCCTTTAAAGTCCGGGGAAATAACATGAGATAGATCTGTTCATCCTCAACTTCTCTGATTTTGAATAGAGTACATATCCTATTAAAGGTACGAAGATGTTCGTTTGGATCTTCTTTTGGCGTACCACTAAATTGGCATTGATTAGTTACCATGTGCAGGATTTTTCCTTTGATTTCATAATCTGGCGCATTAATCTCTGGTTGAGTAATTGTGTGACCTTGGCCAGTGCATGTAGCTCTCATTTGGTCTTCCATACTTAGAGGTTCCTGATTTTCCATGATTGAATTTGTTGAATCTGAATCACTAGATGATTCTGATTTAATGGTTTCTTCCTCGACAATCTCTGGATGAGTAATTTGTGGTTCAGGAGGAATGATTAGTGGTTCAGGATCTCTGAGTTGTCCTTGAATATCCTCCGGGTTCTCAATTGTGAGGTCGGGTTCAAAAAATGGATTATCGGTGAAATGTCCCATTCATATTGATTATAAACGTTCTATATTAATTGATTTCGTTGCGAGGTTTTGACCTCTATGTGAGACGTTTTTAAAAGACTGTATTCGTTTTTAAAATAAACCATAACCTTTATTTTATCGACAAGGTTAAAAGGACACCACCTAGATTATCAGAAATGATAATCTAAAAATATCACATTTACACACTACCAATACATATTGGTTTACAATATTAATATTTTACAACAAAGTAAATCTCGAATGCAGTTTTAAACAATATTATACAAGCATGCTGACACCAAGTCTTGTCCATATATTAGCATGCAACAGCGGAAGCTCTTAATAATCACCTGAGAATAAACATGCTTTAAACGTCAACAAAAATGTTGGTGAGTTATAGGTTTAACCTATATATTATCAAATTAATATAATAGACCACAAGATTTCATTTATTCAATAATCCTACACTCGCAAGTGTATAAATATCATTCTATGATGAACACCTGGTAACCGATATTAACATAATGCATATAGAATATTCCCCGCATACTCGCAAGTATGTCATAAATTGGCAATCGCAATCACTATATAAATCGAAGTATTAAAGCATTCCAAATTCCAGAATGGGGTTTGTTAGGCCCATAGATCTATCTTTAGGATTCGCGTCAATTAGGGGCCATTTCCCTAATTTTTAGGCTACCAGACTTGAAGGGCAATATTTGGTTTAATAATCCAACCATAGAATGTAGTTTCGCGTACTTGTGTCTATTTTGTAAAACATTTAGAAAGCTGCATGTATTCTCATCCCAAAAATATTAGATTTTAAAAGTGGGACTATAACTCACTTTCACAGATTTTTACTTCGTTGGGAAGTAAGACTTGGCCACTGGTCGATTCACGAACCTATAACAAATATGTACATATATATCAAAGTATGTTCAAAATATATTTACAACATTTTTAATACGCTTTACTGTTTTAAGTTTATTAAGTCAGCTGTCCTCATTAGTAACCTACAACTAGTTGTCCACAGTTATATGTACAGAAATAAATCAATCTATATTATCTTGAATCAATCCACGACCCAGTGTATACATGTCTCAGGCTATATCACAACTCAAAGTATATATATTTTTGGAATCAACCTCAACCCTGTATAGCGAACTCGAACATTACAGCATATAGAGTGTCTATGGTTGTTCCAAATAATATATATAGATGGGTTGATATGATATGTCAAAACATTGTAAACGTGTCTATGGTATTCCAAGATTACATAATATATTAGAATACCTGTATAATACAATATGAGTTAGCTAGGATATGATTAATATAGATTTGTTACCAATTTTCACGTAGTTACAACAAGCAAAAATATCCAATCTTGTTTTACCCATAACTTCTTCGTTTTAAATCCGTTTTGAGTGATTCAAGTTGCTATGGTTTCATATTGAACTTAAGTTTATGAATCTAAACATAAAAAGTATAAGTTTATAGTTAGAAATACAGGTTACAAGTCATTTTTGTAAAGGTAGTCATTTCAGTTAAAAGAACGACGTCTAGATGACCATTTTGGAAAACATACTTCCACTTTGAGTTTAACCATGATTTTTGGATATAGTTTCATGTTCATAAGAAAAATCATTTTTCCAGAATAACAAATTTTAAATCAAAGTTTATCATAGTTTTTAATTAACTAACCTAAAACAGCCCGCGGTGTTACTATGACGGTGTATATCCAGTTCTACGGTGTTTTTCATGTTTTCAGGTTTTAAATCATTAAGTTGGAATATCATATAGATATAGAACATGTGTTTAGTTGATTTTAAAAGTTAAGTTATAAGGATTAACTTTTGTTTGCGAACAAGTTTAGAATTAACTAAACTATGTTCTAGTGATTACATGTTCAAATCTTCGAATAAGATAGTTATACATATATGAATCGAATGATGTTATGAACATCATTACTACCTCAAGTTTAGTAGGTAAACCTACTGGAAATGGTGAAAAAATAACTTGAGCTTCAAAGGATCTTTGATGGCTTGGAAGTTCTTGAAATAGAATCATGACACAAAAACAAGTTCAAGTAAGATTATTACTCGAATTAAGATAGTTATAGTTATAGAAATTGAATCAAAGCTTGAATATGAATATTACCTTGATTTAGAAAGATAACCTACTATAAATAACAAAGGTTTCTTGATCTTAGATGATTGCTTGGAATGGATTAGGAAACTTGGAAGTGTTCTTGATGTGTTCTTGAGTAATTGTTTTTATGATGATTATAGGTAATAACCAAAGCTTGTATTTGATGATTTTTGCTGAAAAAAATAGTAACTTGGACGTTCATGGAAGAGTGTGTATGTTTTGAGAGAGAATTGGTAAGAAAATTGGAAGTGAAATGGAGTAGGTGGTGAGTGGTGTAGGTGAGTGGGGTTAAAAGGAGTTCTTGTTTTTGTTTCCTTGCTCATAAGTCATGCTAGATGTTAAATGATGGTTCCCACATGGTTAGGTGACTCACATGGGCTGCTAAGAGCTGATCATTGGAGTGTATATACTAATAGTAAATACATTTAGAAGCTGTGTATTGTACAAGTACAAATACGAGTGCATACGAGTAGAATTGTTGATGAAAATGAATGAGGATGTAATCGTAAGCATTTTTAGTAAGTAGAAGTACTTGGATAAGTGTCTTGAAGTCTTTCAAAAGTGTATGAATATATATTAAACACTACATGTATATACATTTTAACTGAGTCGTTAAGTCATCGTTAGTCGTTACATGTAAATGTTGTTTTAAAACCTTTAAGTTAACGATCTTGTTAAATGTTGTTAACACATTGTTTATTATATCTAATGAGATGTTAAATTATTACATTATCATGATATAATGATGTATTAATATATCTTAATATGATATATATACAGTTAAATGTCGTTATAACGATAATCGTTACATATATGTCTCGTTTCGAAATCCTTAAGTTAGTAGTCTTGTTTTTTACATATGTAGTTCATTGTTATTATACTTAATGATATGTTTACTTATCATTTAACATGTTTATATATAGCGTATCAATATCTTAAAATAATTCATATGTAATTAGTAAGACGTTATAACGATAATCGTTATATATACCGTTTTCAAGTTTCTTAATTCAATAGTCTCATTTTTATGTATATAACTCATTGTTAAAATACTTAATGAGCTACATACTTATCATAATATCATGATAACTATATATATATATATATATATATATATATATATATATATATATATATATATATATATATATATATATATATATATATATATATATATATATATATCCATATGTATGTCATCATATAGTTTTTACAAGTTTTAACTTTCGTGAATCGCCGGTTAACTTGGGTGGTCAATTGTCTATATGAAACCTATTTCAATTAATCAAGTCTTAACAAGTTTGATTGCTTAACATATTAGAAACACTTAATCATGTAAATATCAATTTCATTTAATATATATAAACATGGAAAAGTTCGGGTCACTACAATCGGAAATTTGAATTGGAGTACTTAGTCGACTAGATGACGATTCTAAAGAAAAATCAACGGCGGCAATATTGGCTAGATGTCTTGATCGAGTTACAGGTGGTGAACGTATGAAAGGTGGTGAACGTTTTGCTCGGTGCATTCACAGAATATCCTATTAGTTATAAAAATAAAAAATTATATAAGTTATCAAATTAATAGACTTTTCTAATTTTGCCAACGTTTCGAATAGCTAATAGATGCAGCAGGTAGCCAGGACCCTTTAAATTGGAAGCCCACAACTTGCCACTAACAAATCCAACTATTACTACGAACTAGAAAATTTTGGATGTCTATCAATTTAACCGCTTAAAATAATTTTTAGTCAAAAGTTTGAAGATAAAATCTATGTCCTAGAAACTAGAGCGTCGAGAAATAAGAGGAAGAAAAAGAGTGCGTTGAAAAACGACAAAAAATAAAAGGTCGAAAAATAATAATAAGAAAGTAAAGCGTCGAAACTTAAAAGTCTAAAAACTAAATATTAAAAATTGCGTCTAAAGGAATTAAAGCTTAAAAGGAATTCTATATCTAAAACGGTAATTACTTAAAAGGCACTAAAATCTATTAAATATTAAAGCGATAAGCGATATCGTAAAATTCTAAAGCGCCTAAATCTCAATCTAAAGAAAAAGTACTTAAGGGATTTTACTGCAAAGCCTAAAAGATCTAGAAATACACAATAACTATGGCAAAAACTAAGTCTAAAACTATTTACGAACAAAAAATATACAATATACGAATTATATGTTTAAAATATACAACAACAACAACAACAACAACAACAACAAAACCCAATACCACATGAGTGGTGTATGGGGGAGGTGAGATGTAGACAATCCTTCCCCTATCCGAGAAATAAAGACAAGTCTTTTCTCCACCCAGAGTGAAACACTCTCAAGAGTAGAGAAAGTCATCCCTCTCTTTATTCAACAGATAAAGAGATTGCTTCCGAGAGGACCTCCGGCCTTTAAGTAGGAAAAAGTTTTTTTTTAAAAAATAAATTAAAAATATAGAATAAAAATAATAATAGACGCCATGAAAATTGTAGAATCAAAATTTCAATGGGTTTTAAATCCTGTCTGGAATTTAATTTAGGATCTAAGATTCAGTCAAGTCGCCAATAAATCGACGATTGTTGTCGACTCAATAGAGCCGTATATGTTTAAAATATACAATTTATAAAAGATTAAAAAAATGATAAAATTATTTATTTTTATAAAAATATTATTTTTATATTATTATTTTATAAAAGTATTAATTTATAATTTAATAAAACTAATTAAAACTTAAAATTATTAATTAAAACTAAACTTAAACTAAATTAAACTATTATTTAATAAAACCCTAAATAACTAATTAATTAATAATAATAATAATAATAACCGTAACCCTAATCCGTACGACTAAGGATCAGACCCTGTCAGACCAGGTCATGCAGTCGCATAGGGTTAAAGGGTCAATCTCATGCGGTCGCATGGGGTTCAGGCTCAGTTCACATGCAAGTTCAAAATCGGCAGGTTCAAGTTTTGTTTATTTTAATTTTTTTTTACTTTTTACTTTGATTTTTTTATTTTCTTATTTTATAGAAAATATAATATAACTAAAACTTATAAAAAAAACTTATTAGTTTTTTCAACTAAAAAAAAACTTTTTAATTTAAACTCTTAAAAATATAGATAAATATTTTTCTTTTTTATGTTTTTATATTTTTGTTTCTTTTATTAAAACTTATTATATTTTTACAAAAAAAAAAGATTAAAACTAAATTTTTTTATAGCATTTCGCTTTCAGCGTTGTTGAGTTCCCCGGCAGTGGCGCCAAAAATATTGATGTGTGAGAGGTGTAGTACGAAATAGATTATATTTTACTACAAAATACTATTAAATACGATACAATTTACACAAGTTATTTATTTATTTATTGAATGGATATACCTAAACCTTGCTACAACACTTATAGGCAGTGTACCTAATCGTAGAGTAGTGTAGTTTTTAGTAAGTCCGGTTCGTTCCACAGGGATACAGCTGAGTTTAACGCTATAAATATTTTAAACTATATTTGTATATATATATATATATATATATATATATATATATATATATATATATATATATATATATATGTATGTATGTATGTATGTATGTATAACTAGTGCTATTATTATTATTATTACAAAAAGGGGGTTTTACCGTTTAATGACCGGTTTGTCGATTTTAAGATTTAAATCACAGTTAAAACCTAATGTAAAATGTTAAATATAAATATAACTTAATTTAAAGCGTAAAGTGAATGACGATAAATAAAAGTGCGATAAATAAAAGTACGATAATTAAAATGACGATAAATAAAAGAGCATTAAGATATAAATTAAGAGAATTATGCTTATTTAAACTTCAGTAATCATGATGTTTGACGTGTTGATTTTAATTTATTACCATGGGTTAATTATCCTTTATCCTAGATTATTCGATATGTCCATCTGGTTTTTGTCCATAATAGTCCATCGGTCATAAATATAAAGTGCGAGTATCCTCGTCAAATTACCCTTATACCCGAAGTCAAATATTCCAACTAATTGGGGATTTAAACTGTAACAAGGTCTTAATACTTTATTTATAATTACACCAGGTTATCGACTGCGTGTAATCCAAGGTTTTAATACTTTGTTAACAATTACACCAAGTGTCCTTGTATGTAATCCACCCATGTTTTAATGAGTCTATTGACTATTAATCCATTCCCGTGTCCGGTTAAATGAACAATTATTAGTATTTATAAATATCCCGTCCATCGTGTCCGATCGCGTATATGTGGTTATTTCTAATTACCTCAAATTGTAAATCTCTATATTAAATTAACGAACTATCATTCAGTTAAACAAATATAAAGCCCATTAATAGCCCATAGTCCAATTTCCACAAGTGTCGGTCTTTTGTCCAAACCCCAATTATGGTCCAAAACCCAATAAACCCGTCTTAATATTTAGTCCAACATCACGATTACTTCTACTTAAATAAACATAATAATAACTTAGCTACGAGACATTAATTTAAAAAAGTTGTACATAACTTACAATGAGTATTAATCGCGTAGTGTTACACGGACAGAATTTCGACTTACAAACTTAAAACATTCGCCACTATAACCTTATTATTATTAACTTAATATTAAAATTATAATTATAAAATAAATATAAATATATTTGAGAGAGAGTAAGAGATCAGTGAATGAAGGTGTGTTAAACTCGTCGCCCAAACTTGCAATTTATAGGACCTGACCAAGTTTTTGAGGCCATGCGATCGCATGGGATATGTGCCTTCTGGCCATGCGATCGCATGACTATCTGGGACATCTCACATTGCTTTGTTTTTTTGTTTGCCGACACATTTAAATAATATAATATAATATATATAATTTATATATATATATATATATATATATATATATATATATATATATATATATATATATATATATATATATATATATATATATATATATATATATATTATATTCATGTGCATAGTTGACTTGTAATTTTAGGCCCGTTGCGTCGCGCGTTTATAGTTGGTTCAGGTCCCGGTTTCAGATTTTCGAACGTCCTTTTGTACGATTTAATATCTTGTACTTTGCGTTTCACGGCTTGTACTCTTGTAATTTCTAGACGTTTCTCATCAATAATTTGAACCACTTGGATTGTACTTAGTACTTTTTAGCTTTTTGGTCATTTGCGTCTTCAAATCATTGAATCTGTCTTTTGTCTTCACCTTTTATTATTTAAACGAATATCACTTGTAAATAGAACAATTGCAACTAAAAGCTTATCTTTCTTGAAGGATAATGCTATGAAATATATGTTAGTTTTTAGCATTATCAAATATTCCCACACTTGAGCGTTGCTTGTCCTCAAGCAATATAGAACTTGAATATATCTTTACTAGAATCACTTCTTTATTCTTCACACTATGTACATCAGTAATTTTAATACGGCGGTATGAACAATGGTAGTAACGATGTGGTTTACAGTCCCACATTACTATAAAAATTTAGATCCTTTAGGAAATTGAATCTTTATGAAAATATTTGATCTTTTGAAAATTCAATCTAGCTTTTACCCTAGATAAGTTTTCCGGAATAACCCTTCACCGGTGTTTGCAAAATGTTTTTGTGGGTTTTGTGGGTTTTAGATTTGAAAATTTTAGCTCAAAACTTACGGTTTTATGTCACCCACTTGCTAACCTTGTATTGGAAAAGCAACACGTCCAGTATACTTGCTCCATATATTACCTTTCGGTAAACTACCGTCTGGTTGTAAAGGAAAGCGTTGAACAAGCAACTGTTAAGGCAATGTCTAATGACATGCTTTTGATTATGGTCCACAATGTGTCGGATGCAATTACTATCCTTTGTAGGAGCAATAGCAAAGATCACCCTATAATTTTTCAGTCTGGCACAAGGTCCTGTCTTCGACCATGCTATGCAACCACCGTTCTTACGGTTGACACCCGATTTGGTTCAGGTGACCTAATGAATTCCGGTGAATTCTTAGGATTTTACGTTTAATGGTAATGAACACATTGAAAATGGGTTTTCAGAAAACAAATCGGTTTGTAATTTGATCAAAATATTTTCTCGTTCAAGCTCGAGTTTAGATATCATTGAATTCCATGAGTTTGTAATTCTCAATCTTTAAGGTAAATCTCAAGGATTGAGTAATATCAGGCTTAAATGCTGATTTTTGATCTTTAAGGAGATTATCCTTTCTGGGGATCTGATTCATTAGTCTTATAAGCTAATTTGCACGGTGCCCCCCATTGTACAAGACAAATCCTCTCATGGATAGGATAAGTCTGACCACATGGCGACCCTGTTTGATGCTGAGGTCCGTGGATTTTCAGCTGATTTTCGAGAAAACGGTTCAAGGGTTTCCTGACCTTAATCAAGAAGCGCGTGTCTTTTTCTCAAAAGACTTTACTTCCTTTTAAATTCTATTTATATTATAATAAACTGGGTAAAACTGATTAATATCGTCCAAAACAAAAGTATCTTCAATTATTTGTACAAAAATATGTGATATATGTTTTAAATAACTTGGTAAATTTTTCCCACACTTGGCTTTTATTTTTCTTTCTTTGCCTTTTTATTCTCTTCTATTCCATTTTAAATGAATTCAAGCGTTTTGGGTTGTTTCTCAATTTATGTCCTTTCTGAGGTAACAATAATTTCGGTGTTAACATCTAGTTTTATCGTTCATAAATATGTATAAACATGATTTGAGTTCATTTAGTTGAATTTTTTTTAAAAATTTTACTAGAAGTGGGTAGTCAGTATATAAGACTAGGGCTGTTCTTTATTATGAGAGAGCACTAGATTCTAATACAACTACTGCGTTACTAGTAAAGTTTAACGGTGGCTATTAAACCAAGTGTATAAGTCAAAAAATTTTAAAACCGAAAGAATTTAATCCCTTCCCACACTTCAGATCTTGCAATGCCCTCATTTGCAAGAAATCAGTAATAATTTAAATTATTGAGGGTGATTAGCGTAGAAAAATGATTAAATTTTACCAAAGTTTCCAAACATATTGTTGTTTGTTTGAATGATAAATGGTGCACATCATTTGTTCATTCCTGCAGTTGTTATATCACATTTATTTTGCATCTTGTCGTCAAAATTAGTTGCTTTTGCTGAACTTAATGCCAGTCTTTGAAAGTTCGCTGTTTTACCCTGTTGTGTTCATTTAATAAAATACATACAATACAAATATAAACATGCATGGTATTTTGAAATATGACTTAATATCCCACTTTCAAATTACAAAAATGAAATATTAGTACAAAATAAAAAAAATGTTAAACATTACATAAAAGTATCAAAATGTTAAATGTTTAACATAAATAGATAAAAATAATAAAAGATAAGAAATCACCAATGGAACACTATTGATTTGGATAGGGATTCCAGTTCATATCATCGCTCGGGTTCCATGATTGGTGATAGGTGTCCTGGTAGGCTTGATTGGGGTCGTACAGGTTAAAGGGTGGTCGCATGTCGGGCTGATATGGTGGATAAAAAGCAGGCCGAGTGGGGATATAGTTATGTGGTACCTAATATGATAGCTGGCTCATGATTTGGTGCTGATGAACTTGCCAGCTATCATGTTGGCGTCACCTGGAGTGCTCATACTCACTCGCGGCTCTCCACTGCTCATACTGATGATGCCTAGCCTGGTTATTCATTTCTACCTCATCTACATGCTGAAAGACATCAGTATAACTATCTCTAATGACATCCCTAATGTCATCTGCTTCCTTCATCTCCTCATCCGAACCCCTCTCTACCTGTGGATGGGTGCCCTGATATGGTATTGGCATATTGTGTGTGACGACCCGGAAATTTCTGACCAAATTTAAACTTAATCTTTGAATGTTCCGATACGATAAGCAAAGTCTATAATGTTGAGTCTCGAAAATTTTTGAACTATTTACATGGAAAACATTTAACCTTCGACTATTTCCCAACGATTCACGAACAATTGGTTACAAATATATATATATATATATATATATATATATATATATATATATATATATATATATATATATATATATATATATATATATATATATATATAAATGTATGTATATATAATAATTTGAAATTATAAAATAGACATTATAATTAAATATGTAAGATAAAATACAAATAATTAAGTGTAATTTAAAAAAAAAATCTATATATAAATATATACGATTACTATGTATAATTAATACTATATGTATATTGTAATATATAATATATATAAATAATATTATGTAAAATACGTATTACATAACTAATTGAATGTAAGGTTAATATATTATATAATTACAAGTTAAAGTATAAATGATATATTAATATTCTAACCATTACTTTCATTATTATTATTAGTGTTAATATAATATTAAAATTTTTATTATTAATATTATTATCTTTAATATAAAATATATATACATGAAATCTGATATGCATAAGTTGTTATATTATTAGTATTATTATTATTAATATTATTATAAGTAGTAATATTATTAGCATTATTAATAATATTATTGTTATCATTTTTATTATGATTATTATTATTAAACTTATTAAAATTATCATTTTTATGATTATTAGTATCATTATTATTATTAATATATCTACTATTATTATTAGAATTAATGATATAATTATCATTATTATTATTATTAATTTTATTATTATTATTTATATAATTATTATTAGTGTTAATATTATTATTAATATACTTATTTATTTATTAATAGCAAATATATAGGATTAAAATCTGTTATATCACGACTAATTATTTATTTGACTTTAAAATCTTTAAATTGTACGAAATCTGTCCCAAACCCTTTCACTTTGCTTAAAGTCATTGATTCTATTTGCAACACTCCAAATTCAGTACAACAGATCGATAAGCTTCAATTTATTTTATTTGTTTTCTTATCTGAGGGAATAAAAACTGTCGACCATTTACTGCTTTAAATCAGATGAATTACTCTCATATTATTTACAACACAATCAAAATTCCTCTCTCAATAAGAAATACAATTATTTTAGGCAGATTCTGAATGTAATTTGAAACAGAAAAATCATTTATAGCTCGTTATCCTCTGTTTTCATTAATTTTTCCCATAAATCAAAAACAAGTTCCATTTAAAAATCTATAAGTGTGGTACTGTTAGGAATCTTCTATTTATTGTATCCGAAAAGTTTCAGTCTTTAATTCAATGAATTGAAAAACGTATTTTGGAGTCAAAGGTTTTGAATAAAAAAAGTCAACCCTGTGTTATTGATCAAATTAAAGTTTTGTAGATCATTTCTGTTGGAATTAATGATTGAGAAAGATTCTAATGATCATTTGAAACACAATTCATTTTATAATCATTGGCTAAAACGTTTCAGAAATCAAAATCAAATTTTCTTTTTTTCATTACACTCGTCGAATAGCAGGTACCTCTTTCTGTTTCTTTTTTTTATTTTATTTTTTAAATTGATCAAGTGTATCCCTTACAAATCAATTTTCTTTCAATTACGAATCATAAATCCATTTTAAAGTTTTGTTGATTGGGCTAACTGAACTCTGGTTAAACTGATTGAAGAAGAAGGTGAAACAAGAAAAAAGGGTTAAATAAATTCGTATGGGTTATAAAACATATAAACTGAAATGGATGAGTGGTAAGGAGTGTGTTCGAGTGTGCGAGAGGTCGAGGGTTCGAGCCCGAGCCTGGGTGTTAGCAGCATTATTTTTGGAAATTCTTGTGAGGTAGTCTCTCACTATTATTATTATTATTATTATTATTATTATTATTATTATTATTATTATTATTATTATTATTATTATTATTATTATTATTATTATTATTATTATTATTATTATTATTATTATTATTATTATCATTATCATTATTATTATTATTGTTATTGTTATTGTTATAGTTAGTATTATAATCCTTATTATTATTACATACTTACAAGTATTATAATTGTTATTATCGTTAGTATTATTATAAGTATTATTTATATAATTATTATCACTAATTTTATCATTTAGTATTATTATCATTTCTTTTATGATTATAATTATTATTATAATTATTATGAAAATAACATAATTTATTATTGTTTTCATAAATACTAGTATTAGTATCATTTTTAGTACTATTATTATTATTATTAGCAACATAAATATTATTATAAATATTATCATTATTATTATACATAATTATAGTATTGTTATTATTAAACTTATTATCATTATTATCATTCTTATTAAAATTATTATTTTGTTATCACTAAAACTATCAATATTATCACAAATAGATACTTTTATATATAAAATACATTACACTATACTTTTATTATTAAAAAGATATTTAAGCTATATCAATTAATATATAAACCTTAATATACAGTTTTATTATTAATGATAAGTAGAAGTTATATAAAACATATGAACTAAATATATTAAATTTATCTAAATAACATTATTATTATAATCAAATACAACTTTTACTTACCATTATTAATATTATTTTACTAAATAAGTATTATGTATATAAAAATATATTTATAGATAATATTACATATAGGTATATATGAATCATATTAACGAATTTTATACGAATATTCATATATAACAAATTAGGTATTTTTAATATAATACTAACTAAATATATATTAATGTAACTATCTAGACACTAATCATTTTAAATATGTATACACAAATTATATATATATATATATATATATATATATATATATATATATATATATATATATATATATATATATATATATATATATATATATATATATAAACACTAATCATTTTAAATATGTATACACAAATTAAATATATATATATATATATATATATATATATATATATATATATATATATATATATATATATAAAATATATAACATAAGTATCATAATATATGAATTTGTTCAATTTTGATTATATATATATTAATATATATATATGAATGATATAGGTTCGTGAATCCGAGGCCAACCCTGCTTTGTTCAGTTGTTCAATATCGTCATATGTATTTTACTACAAAATACAGTATAGTGAGTTTTATTTGCTCCCTTTTTAAATGCTTTTGCAATATATATATTTTTGGGACTGAGAATACATGCGCTGCTTTTATAAATGTTTTACGAAATAGACTCAAGTAATCGAAACTACATTCTATGGTTGGATTATCGAATCGAATATGCCCCTTTTTAGCTTGGTATTCTAAGAATTAAGGAACATCACTAATTTTGAGAATTAGTGCACCCCTAATTGACGCGAATCCTAAAGGTAGATCTACGGGAACTAACAACCCCCATTCTGGAATTTGGAATCCTTTAGTACTTCGATTTTATCATGTCCGATGGGTGTCCCGGAATGATGGAGATATTCTATATGCATCTTGTTAAGGTCGGTTACCAGGTGTTCACCATATGAATGAATTTTTATCTCTATGCAGTTTGCAAAATGCCTGATATGAGATGTATGTTTATGGAAAAATTGAAATCTTGTGGTCTATTAAAATTATTGAAATGATTGATTATGATAAACTAATGAACTCACCAACCTTTTGGTTGACACTTTAAAGCATGTTTATTCTCAGGTATTAAAGAAATCTTACACTGTGCATTTGCTCATTTTAGAGATATTACTTGGAGTCATTCATGGCATTTTTCAAAAGACGTTGCATTCGAGTCATTGAGTTCAACAAGATTATTTTTAAGTCATTGATAGTTTGATATATTGTGAAATGGTATGCATGCCTGACAACTTTCGATGTAATGAAAGTTTGTCTTTTAAAAACGAATGCAATGTTTGTAAAATGTATCATATAGAGGTCAAGTACCTCACGATGTAACCAAATGTAATGTATTCGTCCAGATGGATTAGGACAGGGAATTAGAGTTGGTATCAGAGCGTTGGTCTTAGCGAACCAGGTCTTGCATTAGTGTGGCTAACTGATAGTTGTTTAGATGCATTAGTGGGTCTGGACTTCGACCGTGTCTGCATGTCAAAAGTTTTGCTTACCATTTCGTGTCGAAAATTACCTGCTTATCATTCTTAGGGAATCACTTACTTATCATCTTAAGTCTAGACACATCTTACTGCATTTAGTGCATCGATAGTGTATAGACAAAATTCATATCTTAGAGTATCTGTTACTATAGACCTTTCCTGACAGCTTCTGTAGATTCCTCCGTAACTTATGGGATTTTAGTATTATATATGCATATGTAAATCGTGTATTGCAGGTACTAATCTACATCCTATAATCTATTTCATATCGAAAATCTTTCATCTGATCGTACGAGATGAATCCCTCAACCAGTTCGAGTCCCTCAGATTCCAATAGCTATTCTGATAGTTATTCCGACAGCTATTCCGATATGGAGTTTCACCTAAGCTCCGAAAGCAGTGTCACCAGAATGAATCAACCAATCATCCATCCCCAATTCATCTGATTGGTTCGTAGTTGACTTAATCAATGGAGATGCGAAGAAGGCGATCCCTTCCACCAACCGAATTCACCTCTTGGTGAAGAACCCGAAGCACTTACCGGCGAACCTATTCGAAACACCATTTTCAGCCTCATTTCCATAATAGCTCGACACGATTATATTCTATCTAAAATTCTAAACCTTATTCACCCGCTTGTTCCGACCGACAATCACCCCGGAATATTAGAAGAAGTCAACGAACTTCGCGCTCGAGTAATCAATTTGGAGAATATGGTGCAAAACTTACCAGCTTTAGCAACATCACCGGCACCAACAGTACCACCAACAACCCAAGTTTCAACATCACATGCCTCAGTATCTCATTCTGTACCTCGAGCATAATCATCGTTCTACGTATCGTTCTATCTATTTATCTTCGTTCTACATGGCAATTATGTAATCTCTAATGCTTTAGAGATTATATATTCTTGTTCGAATGGTAAATAAAATGAGTTTAATATCATATTAACTCATTAAATCCATGATTACATCTGAGGAAAATATATATGTAAGTATATTTTCATAAAGATTGTAATTAAAAATTCTTTTGTACAAACTGTTAATGGTGAAAATATTTTAACGGGTAGGTAATACCCTAGAAATATTTAGATTTCACATTAATAAGTTACACTGTGCATTCTTCGAATCTGATTCAATAGTCATTTACTATCCTACTTACAACCACAGAAGTACGAATCCGTTCATCACAGAATAACCATTTTCATTCAATTTCATATTTGAATTTTGACCTATCAGAATCCAACAAGTGGCATAATGAAGAAATCATTGGACAAAATAAAATTTGTTAGAAACAAACGAATTAACTATGAGAAATTCTGTTAAGAATCCACGCTAACAAAATCCTAGCTAACTGTTCCTAACTAACTGTTAATTCCTTATTACATTTTATTTATCGCAATTTAATTATCGCAATTTATATTCTCGCAATTTTATTTATCGTCATTTAATTTCTGTTATTTATTTTACGCATTTTAGATATCGGGACACGTATACAAGGTTTTGACATATCATATTGATGCATCTATATATATTATTTGGAATAACCATAGACACTCTATATACAGTAATGCTTGAGTTAGCTATACAGGATTGAGGTTGATTCTATAATAATATATATACTTTGAGTTGTGATCGAGTCTGAGACATGTACACTGGTCACGGTACGTATTAATTAATTCGAATATTATATATTAAACTGTATATGAATTATTGGACTGTTAACTGTGGACTATCGACTGTGGACTAATAACATTGGACAATTAAAATGAATTAAAATATTGATTATAACATATGAAACTAAACAATTCTTCAAGTTTGCCACTTGATTTCATCTTAAACCTCATTTGTATCTTGACGATTACAAATCTGCGTTCAAACCTTTCATGATTCTTGAAAACACCTCAATCGAGAGGATGAACCAACCACACTTCATCTACGAAAAGAAAGATTTATGCATATAGTTATGCACCTGAAAAACTCTCAGAACCGGAGCAAACGTTTAATACGTATCTGTGCTAGTTCCTTTGGCATTGTTATTACCGAAAATAACATTGCAGTTCTTTTTCAAATTAGCCAATTTTGTCACAGCTCCAGCAAATCAACTTCAATTTTTCATTCGAATAAACCTTATTATAAAGATTACCCCTTCATCATCGTTACCGGAGAACCGTTTATATTCCATCACATTAGCAGTAAACTTACCAACAACTTTGTTGAATTTGACTTTCCGAAAAATCATTATATTTATCAAAACTCCATCATGAGTTCATTCGCATCTTATAACAAAAATTGCCATACCAATTACTGGGAATCAGCAACCAGTATTTTGAATCTCGCAGCGTTTTTGCATCAGCAGTTATATGTATACATATAACATTTATCTCTTAGAATTATGATCTTTCATTCTGAAATTTTGAAAAGCACACAGCCTACGAATCAATACATTGAACTTTGAAAAAGCTGAATGAAGCAGCAGAAACTGTAGGCAACTGTAAACGACCTTAATCGTCGGAAGTTTGATGATAAAAAAATAGTATGTTGGAAAAGCTCATAAAAGTTGGAACTGGAAAACGAATTGAGCTAACCACAAAGAAGACCAAGGACAAATACAAGGACCATACTCTATATTCAAAGAATCCAGGTAATTCTGAATCCGTTGAAATCTTTAGAGAATATCTTGCTCTGAAGTCATGTTAAAACCTTGCGAAAAATTTTCCTTCATCAACCTTCGAACTTGGAAATTCCAAAATATCATCATAAATATCTTCGATATTTCTGAGGATATTTTCAAAAATATTCTCGTACGAAATTATATACCTCTTCGTGCTTCCTGTGTTTCATTATATTGGAAACTTCTGTAAAATTTAAGTTAAATTTATGAATGAATTCTGGAGAAATGTAAAGAAATTGATGCATGAATTAGTATAATATAATGAAACATGATGATTCACAGACTATAACGTCATCATGTGCCATGTTACACGACTCTTACATTCTATCTAATCTATAAACATATCAAGAACATATCTACTTGATAGTCCTATCTTTCCCTTGAGATCTGGTAATTTGACAAGTCCGATTGTGCTATTACCGTTTCTTTCTTAGAACATTAACTATGTTCATTCCGAAATCCATACCTACGAATTCTGGACCATTATTCGCTTGACTTAAAGTCGGGAAGAGAAAACAAAAGGATGGAACTCCAAAATATAAAGGAAACGAAGGGGATGAATTTATAGTGAAATATCAGACAGAGTAATCGAGGCAGATCACCGTACTTAATTATAGAGATCTTAATTTCCTTACTCGCTGAAGAATCAAATATTTTAGAATTCGAAGATTTTCTTTAAATTCCTTAAATTCCGAAATTCAACCGTGACTACGTCACTGGTTAAGACGAACTTGCATTTACTCATTTCACTCTTTTGTGATAATTTCACTCGCACGCTTCACATAATCGAATCGTTTTATCTATATTATTCAATGATGATAAAACTCTTATTATCAATTCATATTAGTCATGAAAACATTTTTATTGTTAGCAATGACCACCTCACTCAAATTTTGGGACGAAATTTCTTTAACGGGTAGGTACAGTGATGACCCGGAAATTTCCGACCAAATTTAAACTTAATCTTTGAATGTTCCAATACGATAAGCAAAGTCTATAATGTTGAATCTCGAAAATTTTTGAACTATTTACATGGAAAACATTTAACCTTCGACTATTTCCCAACGATTCACGAACAATTGGTTACAAATAAATAAATATATAAATAAATATATATATGTATATATATAGGTATATAAATGTATGTATATATAATAATTTGAAATTATAAAATAGACATTATAATTAAATATGTAAGATAAAATACAAATAATTAAGTGTAATTTAAAAAAAAATCTATATATAAATATATACGATTACTATGTAAAATTAATACTATATGTATATTGTAACATATAATATATATAAATAATATTATGTAAAATACGTATTACATAACTAATGGAATTTAAGGTTAATATATTATATAATTACAAGTTAAAGTATAAATGATATATTAATATTCTAACCATTACTTTCATTATTATTATTAGTGTTAATATAATATTAAAATTTGTATTATTAATATTATTATCTTTAATATAAAATATATATATACATGAAATATGATATGCATAAGTTGTTATATTATTAGTATTATTATTATTAATATTATTGTTATCATTAATAATATTAATATTATTATAAGTAGTAATATTATTAGCATTATTAATAATATTATTGTTATCATTTTTATTATGATTATTATTATTAAACTTATTAAAATTATCATTTTTATGATTATTAGTATCATTATTATTATTAATATATATACTATTATTATTAGAATTAATGATATTCTTATCATTATTATTATTAATTTTATTATTATTATTTATATAATTATTATTAGTGTTAATATTATTATTAAGATACTTATTTATTTATTAATAGCAAATATATAGGATTAAAATATGTTATATCACAACTAATTATTTATTTGACTTTAAAATCTTTAAATTGTACGAAATCTGTCCCAAACCCTTTTACTTTGCTTAAAGTCATTGATTCCATTTGCAACACTCCAAATTCAGTACAACAGATCGATAAGCTTCAATTTCTTTTATTTGTTTTCTTGTCTGAGGGAATAAAAACTGTCGACCATTTACTGCTTTAAATCAGACGAATTTGTGATGACCCAACAATTTTCGACCAAATTTAAACTTAATCTTTATATAATTTTGACACGATAAGTAAAATCTATAATGTTGAGTCTCGAAAATTTTGGAACTATGTTCATGTATTCAATTACCTTCGACCAGTTTCGACGATTCACGAACAATTAATTGTAAATAAATAAGTGTGTATATATATATAGATGGTAATTGAAAATATAATTTGAAATATTATATATTATTGCTATTGAAATTTAATTAAGTAAAATAAAAAATAGGATATTATAATAATTATTATTTAAAATATATCAATATATATATTTATATATATATATATATATATATATATATATATATATATATATATATATATATATATATATATATATATATATATATATATATATATATATATATATGATTTAGATTTCATTTAGTAAACGATCGTAACACTCGTCCATTATTTCGATTGATATTTCAACAAGTTAAATTCAAACTCAAGTCTTTCGTTAATCAATGTCAGTTAAGATGAAATGTCCCTCTTGACAACATTCATTAAGTTGTTATCTATTCCATCCTTTTCTTCAAGAAAATATGGAATTATAATTGATTATATATATATATATATATATATATATATATATATATATATATATATATATATATATATATATATATATATATATATATATATATATATATATATTCTGTGACTTTACCTTATGACAAATCGTTGTCTTTTAAAAAGATCCACTAGATAAAATTTCTGAAATTCTTGTGACTCTTTTGGTGTATTATTCAGAAATGAACGAAATTGAGACAGCTGTTTTACATCATTGAAATTTAGGATAATTTATAGGGCCACATGATATGGACTTTTGTTGGCATTACAAATACCACTTACATGCTTTTTCTACCTATATGAATTCTATATCTTTTATGAGCAATCAACCAAATGTGACATATAATAGATTGTCTCTTTCCACAAACCATGTTTACTACTATAAATATTTAACACTACATAAATTACATATGCATTCATATCTCACCATTTATCTATTCTAAGTATGATATAATACACATAACATTTACATACATACAAATATAGAATGAACAAGAGCTTTATCAATCATCTCACCCTCTCTATCAACTCCCTTCTTAAATCATCTCCTTCAACCACCACAACCCCACTTGCAACAACAATAATATCCGTATATTCCTTATTCGATACCCTCAATTCACTACATACCAAATCACCAAATCTTATACTGTGTCTAATTGATTTAATTACTATTTCAAAGTTAACTTTTTGTTACATATCACCATCATCAATATCTATTCTATCTCTAATAAATATATGAGATACATATACAAACTAAAAGATATAAGCTCGATCAACCATGAAACGTGAAACTTCACTTCTTCTTCATCCACAACCCCCATCTCATTTATTTTTGGTTTCGTAAACTCATCACCTTATTTTCTTGCTCGATCAACTACTACGATAACATCTAGTCCTTTTCTGTTTCAACCTTTAACTGCCATCACTGCTGCTGCAAACTTCTATAATATTTATTTTCTGTTTAAACTACTCATACCTGCTGTCAACTTATGGTCACTGCAGTTGTGAGGTGGCTGCTGCAGTTATGACCTGCTATAGCAGCTGGTAAGCCACCAAGGACACCCAAGAGGTTCAACTACTACTATCCCATTGCTACTGCTGTCCTCATTTTTTTTTTTTTTTTTGCTAACTGTTACCTGCAACGAAAACCACCATAACAAAACCACCTCCTGCAAACAGGTTAAATCTATACAGCATTCAGAACATGTAATATATATATATATATATATATATATATATATATATATATATATATATATATATATATATATATATATATATATACGCTAATCCAAATCTATACTCTTACCTCATCAAAACATGTATACAAATCAACTCACTCTCTTGTTCACTAGCCTCATTCTTTGATAATCGTATCTGGGTGTTCTTCCATTGGATTTGTTACTAATTACTTACTCAATACCCTACTTATTTTCTTTTTCTGTTCCACTTTCAATCAAGCCATATATGTAGATATTTTTAATTATATTCGATTAAACCTAACCCACCTTCAATCACCACCCTGCAAACAACCATCTCCCTCTATCTACCTGTTACTTTTGTTTGAACAATTAAGAATACATAGAAACACATCAATTCATCAAGTTACGATTCAATTATACTTCCAAAACACCTGCTAATCAAAATTGTTGAGGACCTTAGAACAATCGATTAATATCAAAATTTAACTAACGACTTATTTCGATCCTTGAACACTTGTTTGTGCCTCATAAGGCATAAATCTTAATTGATTTACAATTCTAAATTCCAGATTCCAAGTCAACGAATAAAACCTTTTTGTCAATTTTTAATTCATGAAATAGAAAGAGTTTCGAGAACAAATCATTGATCCCGAGTGGCTTATGGGAGATTATAAACACTTTTCGTGAAGTAATTTATACCTGGACCGCTTTAGATCCCAATTTCTGAATATTAGGTTCATCATCACCATCGCCTCTGTTGTAACACAAATTGGAGCAGTCGATCGTTCTTGGCCTTGATTTCCTTCATAGGACCTTTGAGCGTAGGTCTAGAAAATGGTTTCAGTGATCTTGTGATAGGATTTCATGGAAATCGATCTTGGAGAAAAGAAATTTTGGGTGTTCATATTTGTATTGTCATATAGGGTGAGAATGAACCGACAGATACCAAGGCAGGGAAACCGAATAATATAGGCTGGCTGTTTATTTGGGCTTTTGATTTTGTAAAGCCCAACAAATCCATATTGTTAAGTGTACTGTGTTCATTTATGTTGTTGGGCCAAAATGAAACTGGGCCAGGAAGTAATAATACGGGTTAAATACTATTGGGTCTGAGATTAGATCAGAAAAATAGAAATGGCTCAATGGTTAGGTTGCGTGTTGGGTTATCGATAGGTTGTGGGTTCGAGCCTGGGCAAGAACAATTATTTCTTTATGGAGCTTTTTCTTGAGAGGTAGTATTATTATTACTCTTATTATTATTATTAATTATTATTATTAATATCATCCTTATTATCATTGTTAGTAAAAGTATTATTATTATTATAGATATTATAATTAATATTATTATTACTATTATTATTATCATTATTATATTTATTAAAGTTATCATTATTACTAAAATTATCATTTAGATTATTATTATTATTATTATTATCAGTATTATTATTATTATTATCATTATTATTATTATTTTCATATTAACAATATTATTGTTACAAATAAATATTTTCTATATAATAGTATAATTATTACAACTACCATAATATTACATATAATTATATACATATTAAAATTATTTGTATAAAGATTTACATATGACAAATTAATAATATAATATTAATCATATACATATATATATAAAACTATATAAATATTAATTATTTTAAATTGATATACAAATTAAATATATAAGATATATAAACTAAGATATAATATATAATTTATTCGATTACCATTATATGCGTTAATATATATATATATATATATATATATATATATATATATATATATATATATATATATATATATATATATAATATAGGTTCGTGAATCCGAGACCAACCCTACACTTGTTTAATGACGTCATATGTATTTTTACTATAAAATACAGTATGGTGAGTTTCATTTGCCTTTTTACCCTTTATATTTTTGGGCTGAGAATACATGCGCAATTTTTATAAATGTTTTACCAAATAGACACAAGTAATTGAAACTACATTATATGGGTGAATGATCGAAGCCGAATATGCCCATTTTGCTTGGTAGCCTAAGAATTAGTAAACTGATCTACTAATTGACGCGAATCCTAAAGATAGATCTATTGGGCCTAACGAACCCCATCCAAAGTACCGGATGCTTTAGTACTTCGAATTCGTTTTTATCATGTCTGAAGGATTTTCCGGAATGATAGGGGATATTCTTATATGCATCTTGTTAATGTCGGTTACCAGGTGTTCATCCATATGAATGATATTTTTGTCTCTATGCATGGGACGTATATTTTATGAGAAATGGAAATGAAAATCTTGTGGTCTATTAAAATGATGGAAATGAATATTTATAATAACCTAATGAACTCACCAACCTTTTGGTTGACACTTGAAAGCATGTTTATTCTCAGGTATGAAAGAAGTCTTACGCTGTGCATTTGATCATTTTAGAGATATTACTTGGAGTCATTCTTGACATATTTCAAAAGACGTTGCATTCGAGTCGTTGAGTTCATCAAGATTATTATTAAGTCAATTATAGTTGGATGTATTATGAAATGGTATGCATGCCGTCAACTTTCATTGTAATGAAAGTTTGTCTTTTAAAAACGAATGCAATGTTTGTAAAATGTATCATATAGAGGTCAAGTACCTCGCGATGTAACCAAATGTAATGTATTCGTCCAGATGGATTAGGACGGGTCCTTTCAGAATTACTCTCATATTATTTACAACACAATCAAACTTCCTCTCTCAATAACAAATACAATTATTTTAGGCAGATTCTTAATGTAATTTTAAACAGAAAAATCATTTATAGCTCGTTATCCTCTGTTTTCATTAATTTTTCCCATAAATTGAAAACGAGTTCCATTTAAAAATCTATAATGTGCTATTGTTAGGAATCTTCTATTTATTGTATCTGAAAAGTTTCAGTCTTCAATTCACTGAATTGAAAATGAATTTTGGAGTCAAAGGTTTTGAATAAAAAAAGTCAACCCTGTGTTCTTGATCAAATTAAAGTTTTGTAAATCGTTTCTGTTGGAATTAATGATTGAGAAAGATTCTAATGATCATTTGATACACAATTCATTTTATAATCATTGGCTAAAACATTTCAGAAATCAAAATCAAATTTTCTTTTTTTCATTACACTCGTCGAACCGCAAGTACCTCTTTCTGTTTCTTTTTTTTATTTTATTTTTTAAATTGATCAAGTGTATCCCTTACAAATCAATTTTGTTTCAATTACGAATCATAAATCCATTTTAAAGTTTTGTTGATTGGGATAACTGAACTCTGGTTAAACTGATTGAAGAAGAAGTTGAAACAGGAAAAAAGGGTTAAATAAATTCGTATGGGTTATAAAACAGATAAACCGAAATGGACGAGTGGTTAGGAGTGTGTTCGGGTGTGCTAGAGGTCGAGGGTTCGAGCCCGAGCCTGGGTGTTAGCAACCTTTTTTTTTTTTGAAATTCTTGTGAGGTAGTCTCTCACTATTATTATTATTATTATTATTATTATTATTATTATTATTATTATTATTATTATTATTATTATTATTATTATTATTATTATTATTATTATTATTATTATTTGTTATAATTCAGTAGGCTTATAACTACCTTTAGTGGTTTGTTCTTGACTATAGGCTACTAATAAACTTAAAATAAGAGAGAGTAAAAGAATGGTGATGAAATATATTCTATGTGTGTGAATTAGTATATATTCACTGATTACAATCGATCACATATTTATAGTATAATAATTCACTGTGTAGTTAGGTGCACATTAATATCCGTGAATCATATCCGTGAATTAATAGAATAAACTTTGTTTTATGAAAAGTATTATCGGCCATATATAACACTCCCCCTTGGATGACAATTTTGTTTTATTAAAAATCAACTACATGTTACTGCCTCGTTAAAAATCTTGCTAAAGAAAAACTCAGTGGGAAAAAAACTTTAGCCAAGGGAAAAAGAGTGCAACATAGAGTTGACTCCCCCTCAAGTAGACATCGTTGAGTCGTCACATGTTTTGAACATGCCTCATGCCAATATTGTGAACATGCGTTCTTAAAATAGCAGTTGGAAGTACTTTGGTGAAAAGATCGGCAGAGTTTTTGCTGGATTGAACATATCTCATTTCATTCTGGTTGTCTTTGATGAGATCTTGAGTGTATGAGAAGAATCTAGGAGGTATGTGTTTCGTTCGGTCACTTTTGATATACCCTTCTTTCATCTGTGCTATGCAAGCTGCATTATCTTCATAGATAGCTGTTGGACTTTTATCGTGTTCGAGTCCACAAGAATCAGTAATGAGTTGTGTCATTGATCTCAACCAAAAACATTCCCGAGTAGCTTCATGTAATGCAATCACTTCGGCATGATTTGATGATGTTGCAACAAGTGTTTGTTTTTGAGAACGCCATGATATTGCGGTACCGCCATTTAGGAATACATATCCAGTTTGAGATTTAGCTTTATGTGGATCAGATAAATAACCTTCATCTGCATAACCAACTAAATCTTGTTTTGAATCTTTAGAATAAAATAATCCTAAATCAGTAGTTCCTCGAAGGTATCGAAATATGTGTTTGATCCCATTCCAGTGTCTTTTGGTAGGAGCTGAGTTGAACCTTGCCAACAAATTAACTGCAAAAGAAATGTCAGGTCTTGTACAATTTGTAAGATATATAAGAGCTCCAATTGCACTAAGATATGGTACTTCTGGTCCAAGAATATCTTCATGATCTTCACAGGGACGAAATGGATCAGTGTCAACATTAAGTGATCTAACAACCATAGGAGTACTTAATGGTTTTGCCTTGTTCATATTGAAACGCTTTAAAATCTTTTCTGTATAAGTTGTTTGATGTACAAGTAAACCATTAGGCATATGTTCAATCTACAAACCAAGGCAATACTTGGTTTTTTCGAGATCTTTCATTTCAAATTCTTTCTTTAGAAGTTGAATGGCTTCATAGATCTCTTTATTTGTACCTATGATATTAAGATCATCGACATAAATGGCTATGATTACATATCCGGATGTTGTTTTCTTAATGAACACACATGGGCAAATAAGATTATTTGTATACCCTTTGCTTATCAAGTAATCACTTAATAGTTTATACCACATGCGACCCGATTGTTTCAACCCATATAAAGACCTTTGTAACTTGATTGAGTACATTTCTTTGGGTTTTGCATTGGTTGCTTCTGATACCTTAAATCCTTCAGGTATCTTCATATATATATCACTATCAAGTGATCCATATAGATAAGCAGTCACAACATCCATGAGATGCATTTCTAAATTTTTAGAAACTGCCAGGCTGATTAAGTATCTAAAAGTAATTGCATCCATAACAGGAGAATAAGTTTCTTCATAATCAATTCTCGGTCTTTGAGAAAATCCTTGAGCTACAAGTCTAGCTTTATACCTTGTAACTTCATTTTTCTCATTTCTTTTTCGCACAAAAACCCATCTATATCCCACAGGTTTCACATCTTTAGGTGTGAGAATGATAGATTTGAAAACTTTTCTTTTATTGAGCGATTCAAATTCAGCTCGTATTGCTCCTTTCTAATGATCCCAATCATGTCTATTTTGACATTCCATGACAGATTTTGGTTCTGGATCATCATCATCATTCATGATGTCATATGCAATATTATATGAAGATATCTCATCAAGATTTTTCATTTCATTTCGGTTTCATAATATTTTTGAATGTGCATAATTGATTGAAAATTCTGTATTGATATCATCAATCTCCTCTGCAGAAGGAGTATTAATTTATGGTTCTTCTTGAACACTTTCTTTTACCTCATTATTAGCAGATTTTCTTTTTCGAGGATTTTTATCTTTGGAACCAATTGGTTTCCCACGTTTCTGGCGTGGCAAAGACTCAAGAATGACATTATTGCCAGTTTTTGGAATTTCAATTCGAGCTGGAGCATTTGCTGCTGGTATATATGATTTAGTCACTCTTTTTGTATCTGTAAATGCATCAGACAATTTATTCGCAAGTTCTTGCATATGCATTATTTTTTGAACTTCGGTCTCGCATTCTTTTGTGCGAGGATCAAGATACATTAATTGAGGTTCACACCATGAAACATCATTTTCTTTATTTTTTATTTCTCCCCCTAATCTAGGGAATAATGTTTCATTAAAGTGACAATCAGCAAAACGTGCTGTAAAAACATCACCCGTCATGGGTTCAATATATCTTATTATTGAAGATGTTTCATATCCAACATATATTCCCATCCTTCTTTGAGGACCCATTTTAGTGCGTTGTGGTGGTGTGATAGGGACATAAACCGCACAACCAAATGTTCTAAGGTGAGAAATATTTGGCTGATGGCCAAAACAAGTTGCAAAGGAGAATATGTATGACTTGCGCTTGGTCTAATGCGAATCAATAATGCAGCATGCAAAATTGCATGGCCCCATATAGATACTGGGAGTTTTGTTCGCATTATCAATGGTCTAGCTATTAGCTGCAATCGTTTAATTAATGATTCAGATAAACCATTTTGTGTATGCACATGGGCAACAGGATGTTCAACAATAATCCCAATAGACATGCAAAAGTTATTAAATGCTTGAGACGTAAACTCACCGGCATTATCTAGTCTCACCCTTTTAATAGTATAATCAGGGAAATGTGCTCTCAACTTAATAATTTGAGCAAGAAATTTTACAAATGCCATATTTCGACTTGATAATAGACAAACATGAGACCATCTACTAGATGCGTCTATTAGAACCATAAAATATCTAAATGGTCCACATGGTGGATGAATTGGTCCACATATATCACCTTGAATTCTTTCAAGAAACATTGGTGATTCTTTTTAAACCTTAAGAGGTGATGGTCTTATTATCAACTTTCCAAGTGAGCATGATGTACATGGGATAAGTGCATCATGAGGGATCATTTGATCCGCCAATGGATGTCTATGTGTATTTTGTATTATTCTTTTCATCATTGTTGATCCTGGGTGGCCTAATCTCTCATGCCACAAACTGATCATTACAGGATCACATGATTTTTCTTTAACTACCACATTTACTTCAGGTACATTTATATGTGTATAATGTAAACCAGAATGAAGTCTTGGTAGTTTTTCAATTACACGATTCTTATCAGTGATACTTAAATATTTTTCATTTTATGTTGTCACTGACTGATAATCATATCCATTTTGGTATATGTTAGAGAAACTTAACAAATTTCTCTTTGACATGGGAGAAAATAAGGCATTATTTATTAGAAAATTCGTACCATTTGGTAACATGAATTTTGCCTTTCCCATTCCTTTTATTAAGTCCACAGGACCTGATATAGTATGTATAGTTCCTTCCGTTTCTTTCAAGTCTGTGAAATATTTTTTAGATTTGAGTATGGTGTGAGTGGCACCACTGTCTGCAATACAAATATCTCCACCATTTGACTGATTTTTTACTCCAGTAGTATACATCATGAAATTCAAAAAAAAAATATGAGAAACAAATAATGAGTACATAATCCATCAATATATTACATTCAAAACATGTTACAAACGATAGCACATAATAAGGAAATATGTAGTAAACTAGATATGGTGTAGATTGAAAATCTACAACCATTTATTTAACGGGAACATATAATAGGATATCTATATATATAGATATTAGAAATTTATTCATTAAAGTAGTCACAAGTTGGCTCAGTGATTTTTGTATCAAGGTCATCCACAAGATTTGCTTCTTTTCGTTTTCCCTTTAGGGATTCTTGATACCGATTAACAGAATGCTGATTTGTTCGGCAGTTTTTAGACCAGTGGCCAATTTTACCACATCGGTAACAAGAATCTTCAACATTCTTTGAAGAGCCTTCTTCAACATTGTGATTTGTGGGATTGTATGGTGTTTGGATTTTATAATTTTGTGGATTATTATTTCTTTGTCCACGACCACGACCACCACGACCACGACCACCACCACGACCATTACCATAAGGGTGATTTCGAACATAGTTATGATTTTTATTATTGTTATGGTAATTTCCATGATGATGGTTTTGGCCAATATGGCCACGACCTTGTCCACGCCCTCGTCCATGTGCATTTCTTCTTTTATTATTATTATTTTTAATAGCATTAGCATCAGGAAATGCTAGCGCACCAGTAGGACGAGATTCTTGATTTTTCATCAGTAATTCTTTATTAACTTCTGAAACTAAGAGATAAGTTTGAAGTTTGGAAAAAGTTTTATAATTCTGCAATCTTAAATTTTCTTGCACAGTTATGTTTGCAGAATGCATTGTGGAGAAAGTTTTCTCCATCATATCAGCATCACTTATTTCTTGACCACAGAATTGAAGCTTTGAACAGATCTTGAACATGGACGAGCTGTATTTACATACCTTTTTGAAATCTTGGAACCTTAGATTTCTCCATTCTTCCCTCGCAGCTAGGAGTAATATTTCCTTTTGATTATCGAATCTACTCTTGATACTTTCCCATAAAACATGTGGATCTTTGATAGTGAGAAACATATGTTTTAAGGTGGTATCAATATGTTTGCGAATAAAAGCAATTGATTTTAATTTATCTTGATCAGAACAAGTATTGTTTTCTTTTAAAGTTTCTAGAATACCCAATGATCCGAGATTTATTTCTACGTCCATAACCCATGATGTGTAGTTTGTTCCCGATACGTCTAAGGCATCAAACTCAAGCTTTGATAAGTTTGACATTTTCTATTTTCAGAAAGATGAACATAAATCATAATCATAATCATAATCAATATTTTTTTTTCATAGACAAATAACAACATGAAATTAGAATTAGTTTAGATTCATAAGTAGCAAACAAAGGAATAATGGTATGATTACAAATAATAAAACCATAAGGGAAGGATAAAATATAGGTTCATCTATGTAGTGACCCGAACTTTTCCATGTTTATATATATATTAATTGAGATTGATATTTACATGATTAAATGTTTCCAACATGTTAAGCAATCAAACTTGTTAAGCCTTGATTAATTGAAATATGTTTCATATAGACAATTGACCACCCAAGTTGACCGGTGATTCACGAACGTTAAAACTTGTAAAAACTATATGATGACATATATATGGATATATATATAGTTAACATGATACTATGATAAGTAAACATATCATTAAGTATATTAACAATGAACTACATATGTAAAAACAAGACTACTAACTTAATGATTTTTAAACGAGACATATATGTAACGATTATCGTTGTAAAGACATTTAATGTATATATATATTATATTAAGAGATATTCATACATGATAATATCATGATAATATAATAATTTAAAATCTCATTTGATATTATAAACATTGGGTTAACAACATTTAACAAGATCGTTAACCTAAAGGTTTCAAAACAACACTTACATGTAACGACTAACGATGACTTAACGACTCAGTTAAAATGTATATACATGTAGTGTTTTAATATGTATTTATACACTTTTGAAAGACTTCAATACACTTATCAAAATACTTCTACTTAACAAAAATGCTTACAATTACATCCTCGTTCAGTTTCATCAACAATTCTACTCGTATGCACCCGTATTCGTACTCATACAATACACAGCTTTTAGATGTATGTACTATTGGTATATACACTCCAATGATCAGCTCTTAGCAGCCCATGTGAGTCACCTAACACATGTGGGAACCATCATTTGGCAACTAGCATGAAATATCTCATAAAATTACAAAAATATGAGTAATCACTCATGACTTATTTACATGAAAACAAAATTACATATCCTTTATATCTAATCCATACACCAACGACCAAAAACACCTACAAACACTTTCATTCTTCAATTTTCTTCATCTAATTTATCTCTCTCAAGTTCTATCTTCAAGTTCTAAGTGTTCTTCATATATTCTACAAGTTCTAGTTACATAAAATCAAGAATACTTTCAAGTTTGCTAGCTCACTTCCAATCTTGTAAGGTGATCATCCAACCTCAAGAAATCTTTGTTTCTTACAGTAGGTTATCATTCTAATACAAGGTAATAATCATATTCAAACTTTGGTTCAATTTCTATAACTATAACAATCTTATTTCAAGTGATGATCTTACTTGAACTTGTTTTCGTGTCATGATTCTGCTTCAAGAACTCTGAGCCATCCAAGGATCCGTTGAAGCTAGATCCATTTTTCTCTTTTCCAGTAGGTTTATCCAAGGAACTTAAGGTAGTAATGATGTTCATAACATCATTCGATTCATACATATAAAGTTATCTTATTCGAAGGTTTAAACTTGTAATCACTAGAACATAGTTTAGTTAATTCTAAACTTGTTCGCAAACAAAAGTTAATCCTTCTAACTTGACTTTTAAAATCAACTAAACACATGTTCTATATCTATATGATATGCTAACTTAATGATTTAAAACCTGGAAACACGAAAAACACCGTAAAACCGGATTTACGCCGTCGTAGTAACACCGCGGGCTGTTTTGGGTTAGTTAATTAAAAACTATGATAAACTTTGATTTAAAATTTGTTATTCTGAGAAAATGATTTTTATTATGAACATGAAACTATATCCAAAAATTATGGTTAAACTCAAAGTGGAAGTATGTTTTCTAAAATGATCATCTTGACGTCGTTCTTTCTACTGAAATGACTACCTTTACAAAAATGACTTGTAACTTATTTTTTCGACTATAACCCTATACTTTTTCTGTTTAGATTCATAAAATAGAGTTCAATATGAAACCATAGCAATTTGATTCACTCAAAATGGATTTAAAATGAAGAAGTTATGGGTAAAACAAGATTGGATAATTTTTCTCATTTTAGCTACGTGAAAATTGGTAACAAATCTATTCCAACCATAACTTAATCAACTTGTATTGTATATTATGTAATCTTGAGATACCATAGACACGTATACAATGTTTCGAACTATCATGTCGACACATCTATATATATTTCGGAACAACCATAGACACTCTATATGTGAATGTTGGAGTTAGCTATACAGGGTTGAGGTTGATTCCAAAATATATATAGTTTGAGTTGTGATCAATACTGAGATACGTATACACTGGGTCGTGGATTGATTCAAGATAATATTTATCGATTTATTTCTGTACATCTAACTGTGGACAACTAGTTGTAGGTTACTAACGAGGACATCTGACTTAATAAACTTAAAACATCAAAATATATTAAAAGTATTGTAAATATATTTTGAACATACTTTGATATATATGTATATATTGTTATAGGTTCGTGAATCAACCAGTGGTCAAGTCTTACTTCCCGACGAATTAAAATCTGTGAAAGTGAGTTATAGTCCCACTTTTAAAATCTAATATTTTTGGGATGAGAATACATGCAGGTTTTATAAATGATTTACAAAATAGACACAAGTACGTGAAACTACATTCTATGGTTGAATTATTGAAATCGAATATGCCCCTTTTTATTAAGTCTGGTAATCTAAGAATTAGGGAACAGACACCCTAATTGACGCGAATCCTAAAGATAGATCTATTGGGCTAACAAACCCCATCCAAAGTACTGGATGCTTTAGTACTTCGAAATTTATATCATATCCGAAGGGTGTCCCAGAATGATGGGGATATTCTTATATATGCATCTTGTTAATGTCGGTTACCAGGTGTTCACCATATGAATGATTTTTATCTCTATGTATGGGATGTGTATTGAAATATGAAATCTTGTGGTCTATTATTATGATTTGATATCTATAGGTTAAACCTATAACTCACCAACATTTTTGTTGACGTTTTAAGCATGTTTATTCTCAGGTGATTATTAAGAGCTTCCGCTGTCGCATACTTAAATAAGGACGAGATTTGGAGTCCATGCTTGTATGATATTGTGTAAAAACTGCATTCAAGAAACTTATTTTGTTGTAACATATTTGTATTATAAACCATTATGTAATGGTCGTGTGTAAACAGGATATTTTAGATTATCATTATTTGATAATCTACGTAAAGCTTTTTAAACCTTTATTGATGAAATAAAGGTTATGGTTTGTTTTGAAATGAATGCAGTCTTTAAAAAACATCTCATATAGAGGTCAAAACCTCGCAACAAAATCAATTAATATGGAACGTTTTTAATCAATAAGAATGGGACATTTCAGTTGGTATCCGAGCGTTGGTCTTAGAGAACCCGAATTTTGCATTAGTGTGTCTTATCTGAAGGTTCTTCGTATGCCCGAGAGATATATTAAATTAATGTGGCTAATGTGTTATGATCCAAGTCGGGTCATACCCAATAACAAGCTTACCGACACCTTATATGTATTTAATCTTAGCGATTGGATCGTTGATTAAATACGCGACACTTGAACTTTAAGAAAATGGCTTTCTTAAATTATTACTTGATGTATATTTATATGAATCATGGAATAATTTATATGATATGGATTTAATTATTTATAGGTTAAATAATTAATTAACTATGTTACATTTTATAAAATAGGTTTTATAAATGATGTAAACATAATAAATAAAATGGAAGTTTTATAAAATGTATTTTATAAATTAAGTTTTATAAAATGTAATTTTATAAAATAAATCCATTTTATTTAATATTAGTAGTGGCCTTGGAGTTGTGCATACACATGCTAGAGATGCCATTCCTTTAGTCATGCTTTTCCATATATCCATATACATGTTCCTTGACTTCTTGGAACAACATACATGCAATATACTTCAAAAAAAACTGCACCAAACTCCTCCAAACTGCTGCTGTCCAGCAGTGACTTTTAGGGAAGAAAAGAGGGTTCAAAGTTTGGTTTTTGCAAGTATAATTCAAGTGTTTATAAATCCTAACTAAGGCTAGGTGTTGGTGCATAAGTTTGGGGTATAACTACTTGAGGTTTCATCCATTTGAAGCTCTATTCTTCATCATCATCTTCATCATCAACTACATAGCTTGGAGAAGGTATAATCTCTTATCTATCTTGTAGTTTGTAAGTATGTTTCACAACTTGATCCTAATTGGGATTTAACTTTAATTGGTTAAAGTTTAACAAGTCTAAAATTGGTAATTAACATGCTTCCGCTTTCTTAATTCTTAAAATGGTTTAAGTATATTATGAACTTGTTAAATCACAACAATGGTATCTAGAGCCGAAGTTGATGGAATATGCTTCGAGATGATTTATTAAACCCACTATAATTTTGCATTCTATGAACATGCATGAAGTAGAATGTAAAATTTTTGATTTTGGATGGTTTGTCATTTTGGCCAAAATCACTTGTGATTCTGCATTCTGTATTGTCAATCACTTGTGATTCTGTACTGCCAATCACTTGTGATTTTGACCTGCCGATCACTTGTGATTCTGTACTGCCAATCACTTGTGATTCTGTACTGCCGATCACTTGTGATTCTGTACTGCCGATCACTTGTGATTCTGTACTGCCGATCACTTGTGATTCTGTACTGCCGATCACTTGTGATTCTGTACTGCCGATCACTTGTGATTCTGTACTGCCAATCACTTGTGATTCTGTATTGCCTATCTCTTATGTAGTTAAAGTTCACAATCTAAGCCTTGACCTTGTGTTTGGTTGCATGCATGGTTGATTGATATTTATTCAATTGGTTTGTAATAATATTTATTCATTTGGCATGTAATAATTCATTTGGTTATGTAATTTATTTTATATTTGGTATGTAAAATAGATTAGGTTGTAATTTCATTTTTTAGACAAAATGTATTAGGATATATTTTGTAAAATGATGAAGAATGATGAAGACTTGAAGAACACATGAAGAAGCATTTGGATGCAAGGTTAAGTGGGAGATTTGAAATCTCCTACTTTGTGTTATAACCCCTTATCTGGTGGCATTTGTTTTAGGCTAAACAAATGTCTACCATAATGGCTTGATTGTGAACATATTTGTTTTGCATGCATGGTTGTTTATTGTATGATTGTGGATTGTATGGTTGTATGCTACAAGTTAATCACACAAGTTAACAACAAGCAAAACGACAATTTAATTGGTTAAATTAAAAATGGCTAAAAGGACATTAATAAACGGTTATTAAGAACATGATTAGGATCATATATATAAAATGGTTTATAGACATGAAAATGGATTTCAAATGAACCATACACTAAATGCATGTTGGTGTATGGCATAAAAGTTTTCTCAAACTAGAATTAATGAAAACTTAAAATCCCTTATTATCGAGGCAAACAAGTTAAACGCCATCCTTTTGTGCAACGCTTAAAAATATTAGGGAACTCACAATGGGATAAAGGTCACCTAACCGTTATGAGCAAACTAATATGATTAAGGTAAATTTTGCACACTTGTGGGATAAAGGTCACCTAACCACTTGTATGTTAAGTTTACATGTCTAAACAAGTAGGACGACTTGATTTGGAAATCATGAACTTAGGGTCACCGAAGCATGATGAACAAATAGGCGTTGATGGGATAATATGTCATGCAAAAGGATTGCATGATCCCATAACTTAGAAGTTGCAAAAGGATTGCAATTGTCATATAATGACTACCTAGCTAAATCAAATGACGGGATAAAGGTCACCTAACCGAAATTTGGTTTACCGTTGGATTCTAAAATTTAATATATATATATATATCAATTGGATTTAAAGGGTATTGATTGTTAAATTTAAAATCGATACTTAAATGAACTTTGTTAAATTTTGTAGATGGCCGCCAATAACAACAACATGCAAAACGTACCTATTAACTTGAACAACCTATCATTAAGGTCTCTCCTCGAGAAAGACAAACTCAACCATACGAACTTTATGGATTGGTTCCGTAATCTTAGGATTGTCCTCAAACTTGAGGATAAGGCGTATGTATTGGAAGACCCCATTCCCGATCAACCCGACGAGGATGATACGGAAGGCATGGCTTATTGGGATAAGTATTGTGCCGATTCGGTGCAAGTTGCTTGCCTAATGCTTAGGACTATGATACCCGAACTCCAAAAGGATTTCGAGCATCATACTGCATACGACATGATCATGCAACTGAAGGAGATGTTCCTTCAACAAGCTCGTGTCGAGAGCTTTGAAATGGTCCGAGCGCTTCATGCATGTTGTATGGACGACTCCCAATCCGTTTCATCTTATGTCCTTAAGATGAAAAGCCTCATTGATCGCGCAAACCGTCTTAATCTCAACATATCTAATGAGCTAGCCACGGATCTTATCCTAAACTCCTTGTCAAAGAGGTTTGACCAATTTGTAATTAATTACAATATGAATGGGATGGATAAGACCATTGGAGAACTTCATGGCAAGCTTAGGACGGCAGAAACTAGCATGGGTAAGAGGGCTTCACCCGTGCTAATGATCAATGATGGTGGGTCCAAAGGTAACAACACCTCTAAGCCAAAGGCGGCTAAGAGGAAAGGACCCGCCCATCAAGGCAAAGGAAAGGGGAGGATGGTTACCCCAACCAAAAACAAGAACAAGAAGCAAAAGGTTGCCGGACAAGCAAACCCCAAGGAAGACCCGTGCTTCGGTTGCGGTGAAATGGGTCACTGGAAACGAAACTGCCCGGTCTACCTTAAGGAGTTGAAGGAAAAGAGGGATGCGGGGCAAACCTCAGGTAATATATATATGGTATATATAGAGCTTAGTATTACTTCTTCTAATACATGGGTATTAGACACTGGATGTGGAACTCACATTTGCAATTCTTTGCAGGGGTTCAAAAGAAGTAGCAAGCAAACGGGAACATCAAGTCTCTTTATGGGTAATGGAGCCAAAGTGCAAGTGAAGGCTCAAGGAGACTTTGTATTAAAGCTTCCAAGTGGTTTGGAACTTATTTTGAACAATGTTTTGTATGTACCGGATTTATGTCGAAACATTATTTCAGTTTCCCATTTAAAACAATGTGGTTTTTATCTTAATTTTGTTAATGATGATATCTACGTTTATTTAGATAATGTATTCTATTTTAAGGCTTCGCCTTCAAATGGAATTTATGAATTGGTTCATGATGACACATCATCTAGTAGCTCAATATACCATACAAGCACCAAGAAACTCAAAAGGGATTTGAGTGATTTCTACTTATGGCATTGTCGCCTTGGTCACATAAACAAGAATCGAATGCATACACTTCAAAAGAGTAGCCTTTTGAAATCAAATGAACTAGACTCATTTGATGTATGTGAATCTTGTTTACAAGGAAAAATGACTAAAGCACCTTTCAAAGGGACCTATGAAAGGGCTAAGGACTTATTGGGATTAATACATTCGGATGTATGTGGACCCTTTAAGCCCATAACTAGGAATGGTGAAAGATACTTCGTTACTTTCATTGATGACTTCAGTCATTTCGGATATGTCTACTTGTTAAGACATAAGGACGAAACTTTTGAAGCATTCAAAGAGTATCAAAACGAAGTACAAAATCAACTCAATAAGACAATCAAGGTACTTCGTACCGATAGAGGAGGCGAGTACCTAAGCGATGCTTTCCAAGATCATCTTAGAAGTTGTGGGATTATCTCGCAACTCACTCCTCCTGGAACACCCCAACTGAATGGAGTTTCTGAAAGGAGGAACCGAACCCTAATGGATATGGTTCGATCTATGATGGCTAGAAGCTCGTTACCTCTATCATTTTGAGGTTATTGTCTATGCTCTGCGGCTCGTATTTTAAATATGGCCCCAACCAAGAAAGTGGAACGAACACCTCATGAGATGTGGTTTGGAAAACCTCCATCTCTATCATACTTAAAGGTATGGGGATGTGAAGCTTATCCTAAGCGTTACGTCCCTAATAAGTTGAATGCTCGATCCACGAAGTGTATCTTCATAGGATATCCCAAGGATGATATGGGATACTATTTCTATGATCCAACCGAGCAAAATGTATTTGTTGCTCGAAAGGCTGAATTCCTTGAAACTAAGTTCCTAATGGAAGGAAATAGTGAAAGGAAGATAGATCTTGAAGAGGTTCAAGATCAAGTAGATGATACACAATTGGCTGACACTAGCACTCAACATGAAAATGTTGAGAGTGATCAGATGGATGATCAAAATACACAAGACGTTCGCAGATCTGGTAGGATTAGTAATCCTCCTGAGAGATATGGGTTTCTCATGGATGGTTGCTATGTGGTTGATTTGGATGAACCAATAAACTACCAAGATGCTTTATCAAGGATTGATAAAGATAAATGGCAGGAAGCCATGAACGCTGAGATGCAATCCATGTATGACAACCAAGTTTGGGAACTTGTTACACAACCTGCTGGCTCAAGGCTAGTTGATTGTAAATGGCTTTTCAAAATGAAAACCGACATACATGGAAACTTGGATACATATAAAGCTAGACTTGTAGCAAAAGGTTTCACTCAAACTCAAGGGGTTGACTATGATGAAACTTTTTCGCCTGTGGCAATGCTAAAGTCTGTTAGGATATTACTTGCCATTGCTGCTCATTATGATTATGAAATATGGCAAATGGATGTCAAGATCGCTTTCCTAAATGGATATCTTGTGGAAGATGTCTATATGGTTCAGCCTGAAGGTTTTGTTGATCCGAAATATCCTAAAAAGGTATGCAAGTTAAAGAAGTCAATCTACGGATTGAAACAAGCATCTAGAATGTGGAATCATCGTTTTAATGAGGAAGCCGTGAAATTTGGCTTCATTAAAAATGGTGATGAAGCTTGTGTATATAAGAAAGCTAGTGGGAGCACTATCATGTTCCTTGTACTATATGTGGATGATATATTGTTATTTGGAAATGATATTCCGGCAATGCAAAGAGTTAAAACTTGGCTAAGTAAATGCTTCTCCATTAAGGATCTTGGAGAAGCACAATACGTTTTGGGGATTGGGATCTACAGGGATAGATCCAAGAAACTGATAGGTTTAAATCAAAGTGCATACATTGAAAAGATCTTGAAAAGGTTCAAGATGGAGAACTCTAAGAAAGGTTTGGTACCTATTCAAAGAGGAACACTCCTCAGTTCATCTCAGTGCCCCACCACGAAAGATGAACAAGAGAGAATGAAGAAAGTCCCATATGCGTCTGCCATTGGGTCAATCATGTATGCAATGATATGCACTAGACCGGATGTGTCATGCGCTCTTAGCCTGACAAGTAGATACCAAAATAACCCAGGAAACAGTCATTGGATTGCTGTTAAAAGTATATTGAAATACCTTAGGAGGACTAAGGATATGTTTCTGATATATGGGTCTGGTGAGGAGGAACTCGCTGTAAAAGGTTACGTGGATGCGAGTTTCCAAACTGATCGTGATGATTCTCGATCACAATCCGGTTATGTCTTCACATTAAATGGAGGTGCGGTCTCTTGGAAGAGTTCAAAACAGGATGTTGTTGCTCTATCCACTACAGAGTCGGAGTACATTGCCGCATCATTAGCAGCTCAGGAAGCTGCATGGATGAAGAAATTCATCGACGACTTAGGAGTAGTCCCTTCCATTCAGGACCCTCTTGAGATCTTTTGTGACAACGAGGGTGCGATTGCTCAAATCAAAGAACCTCGTGCTCACCAAAAGACCCGTCACATTGAGCGGAGATTCAACTACATAAGGGATGAAGTTGAAAAGGGAAAGATATGTATTCGCAAAGTTCACACAGATCTTAATATAGCGGATCCTCTCACGAAGCTCTTACATGGACCAAAACATGCAGGACATGTTTGTGCATTAGGGCTTCGATATTCTAGTGATTGGTCATGATCTGTTTTAAGTATTGTAATGGAACGAAATTGTTCAAACTCATTAATATAATTATGGTATTAATTTATTTTGAGTTATGTTCTTATTTTGCATATTTTATCCATGAATAAGTAATTATTCTAAATTCCGTAGTCGATCACATTTGTGGGAACAAGTGTGAGGTTTAGACTATTATGAACTTGGATTGGTGTACATTCACGGGATGAATGTGGGGCAAGGTTGCAACCAAGGTTCATAGATATTTGTGGGATACAAATATTGGAAGACCCGCCCTCAAGATTTACAAAATGGAGCCTTTGTGGTTGATCACATGTAATCTTGAGTAAAGGCGAATATCATTGTATCCTCTGACCTGAGATACATATTGGGTTCGGATATTTACCAAGTATTGTGCCTTGATTCTTTCCTTCGCTATTCTGAAATATGGTAGCTCACAAGGAAGAGCTCAGGTATAATGCAAGGTACATATTTAGGACATATGTAGTCAAGATGGAATTTGTCCCTCTTATTCGTTGAGAGTCAGATGTCTAAGGCCTGATAAAGTTAAATCTAAAAGAGAGTGATCACTCTGTATCTCTTGGATTTAACATGACATCTAGGACGAAAGGAAATAATGAAAGATTCACCTATTCATATTCGAGGTGGGAACTCGAAAGGGATGATGTTATTGAATGGCACAAAGTCATAGCATATTGGGGGTGATGGACGGTCATTAGGTGGTATCCATCACTTGCATTAATTTCTTATGTTTCTCGTGCAAGTGGGAGATTGAAGGTTCTTCGTATGCCCGAGAGACATATTAAATTAATGTGGCTAATGTGTTATGATCCAAGTCGGGTCATACCCAATAACAAGCTTACCGACACCTTATATGTATTTAATCTTAGCGATTGGATCGTTGATTAAATACGCGACACTTGAACTTTAAGAAAATGGCTTTCTTAAATTATTACTTGATGTATATTTATATGAATCATGGAATAATTTATATGATATGGATTTAATTATTTATAGGTTAAATAATTAATTAATTATGTTACATTTTATAAAATAGGTTTTATAAATGATGTAAACATAATAAATAAAATGGAAGTTTTATAAAATGTATTTTATAAATTAAGTTTTATAAAATGTAATTTTATAAAATAAATCCATTTTATTTAATATTAGTAGTGGCCTTGGAGTTGTGCATAAACATGCTAGAGATGCCATTCCTTTAGTCATGCTTTTCCATATATCCATATACATGTTCCTTGACTTCTTGGAACAACATACATGCAATATACTTCAAAAAAAAACTGCACCAAACTCCTCCAAACTGCTGCTGTCCAGCAGTGACTTTTAGGGAAGAAAAGAGGGTTCAAAGTTTGGTTTTTGCAAGTATAATTCAAGTGTTTATAAATCCTAACTAAGGCTAGGTGTTGGTGCATAAGTTTGGGGTATAACTACTTGAGGTTTCATCCATTTGAAGCTCTATTCTTCATCATCATCTTCATCATCAACTACATAGCTTGGAGAAGGTATAATCTCTTATCTATCTTGTAGTTTGTAAGTATGTTTCACAACTTGATCCTAATTGGGATTTAACTTTAATTGGTTAAAGTTTAACAAGTCTAAAATTGGTAATTAACATGCTTCCGCTTTCTTAATTCTTAAAATGGTTTAAGTATATTATGAACTTGTTAAATCCCAACATTATCGAGTTTGTTAGAATGCATTAGTGAGTCTGGACTTCGACCGTGTTTACTTGAAAAATGATTGCTTAACAAATTTTGTTGGAAACTATATATTTTTAACATGTGAATATTATGTGATATATTAATCTCTTAACTCGTTTGATATTATGTGATAGATGTCTACCTCTAGAACAAGTCCCATTGACTCACCTAATAATAATGAAGAGTCAAATGTAAATTGGAATGATTCGTGGACTGATTCACAAGTTCCCGAAGAGGAACCGGAAGAAGAGTCGGAACCGGAAGAAGAATCGGAACCGGAAGAAGAATCGGAACCGGATGAAGAAATAGAACCGGTGGGGGAAATAATAAAACGGTTAAGTAAAAGAAAATCCTCAACCAACCGACCAAGGTTAATTATGGTCAATGGTGTTTCCGCCAAGGAAGCAAAATATTGGGAGGATTACCAATTCTCCGATGAATCGGATTCCGACGAGAATTCCGATGATGTTATAGAAATTACCCCAACTGAATTTAAAAAGGCAAAAAAAAAAAATAAGGGAAAGGGCATAAAAATAGAGAAATCTAATTCCAACCCCGATGAACTTTATATGTATCGTCAACCCCCGAAGTCCTTAAGTTGTAACAATGACCCGGGAACCTCTAAACCACCAGGTTTTTCTAAACTAATGTGGAAAACGACGGCTCGTATTAGGGGAACATCATATATCCCTAGAAACTTGGCAAAACGAAACAAAACCGAAGAAGAAACGACCAAGTCGGAATAAGATAGTTGTATTCGTGTGGTGTAATATATGTAAATAGTGTGCATATGCTTTATGATATATGTAAAAATTGCTTGTATTAATAAGTATTTTTTTTTTATGAATCTAACTCTTGTCTATTTTACAGTATAAAAACACAAAATGGATAGACAACCCAATATTTTAAGAGACCTACCCGGAGACATGATTGATGAAATCTTGTCTAGAGTCGGTCAGAATTCTTCGGCACAACTATTTAAGGCGAGATCAGTTTGTAAGACATTCGAAGAACGTTCCAAGAATGCCTTGGTTTATAAAAGGCTTTCGTTTGAAAGATGGGGGATATCACATTGGGAAATCCATAAGTTACGATGTCTTTACTTTGACGCATATATTGCGGGGAACCCAAATGCTATTTTACGCAATGGGTTAAGAAATTATTTTGACTCAATATATCCGAATATTAGACTTCGTGATTTAGAAAAAGTGGCTAACATGCAACATAAAGAAGCATGTTATGCTTACGGATTAGTAATGTTCGCTTCTCACCAAAGTGAGAACAAGAACATCGGGCTACAACTATTAAACAAAACGTTCCCACAAGTGACGGAGTCGGTAATTGGGGTAAGAAATGAGGTTTTTAGATTGTTACGGGACTGTTGGACATTACGTAACCCTCGTCCCTTTGACGACGTTACAACACGCTGTCTTATCAACGGCCATAACGGTTATGTTCCACAAGACCAAGGATGGGAAGTAATCCTAGTAAAACCAGAATGCATGACTTGTTTCTGGACGTATGAATTACGTGTCTTTATTGCCTTTGCTGAACGACTTGTGTACTAGCTAGAATTATCTTCACAACCATCTTGTATCAAATTTATTGTGTGCTATATTTCATGCTATATGTAAAATAAGCGGTATTGTAAGTTTGTAAAATATTGTGTAAAAGTTTGAACGCGAAATATTATTATAATCAGTTTTTCATATAGAATTGTAGTAGTTGAATTGTATATTAGCTACTAAGTATGAACTTAACGGGTAGGTACTACCCGAATTTAAACTTATAAAACGCTAATATGAAGAAAAAGCTTTTATAAATGAGTTCATATTATGCTACGAAATACTATTAACTACTCTTAATATTCTGTATGATTAACTTGTTCCATTTGACTATTTTGAAGGAAATGACACCGACTACTCGACACACCGTGAATATGAATGAAGAGGAATTCCGTACTTTTCTAGCTTCAAACATAGCTGCAGTACAGGCTGCGCTACATACCAACAATAACCTTGGATCTAGCAGTACAGGAAATCGTGTAGGATGCACCTACAAAGAATTCACTGCCTGCAAACCTTTGGAATTTGATGGAACCGAAGGACCGATCGGATTGAAACGGTGGACCGAGAAGGTCGAATCGGTGTTTGCCATAAGTAAGTGTACTGAAGAGGACAAAATGAAGTACGCTACGCATACCTTCACAGGTTCTGTGTTAACATGGTGGAATACCTATCTAGAGCAAGTGGGACAAGATGATGAAATGTCCCGTTCTTATTGATTAAAAACGTTCCATATTAATTGATTTCGTTGCGAGGTTTTGACCTCTATATGAGACGTTTTTCAAAGACTGCATTAATTTTTAAAACAAACCATAACCTTTATTTCATAGATAAAGGTTTTAAAAAGCTTTACGTAGATTATCAAATAATGATAATCTAAAATATCCTGTTTACACACGACCATTACATAATGGTTTACAATACAAATATGTTACAACAAAATAAGTTTCTTGAATGCAGTTTTTACACAATATCATACAAGCATGGACTCCGAATCTCGTCCTTATTTAAGTATGCAACAGCGGAAGCTCTTAATAATCACCTGAGAATAAACATGCTTAAAACGTCAACAAAAATGTTGGTGAGTTATAGGTTTAACCTATATATATCAAATCATAATAATAGACCACAAGATTTCATATTTCAATACACATCCCATACATAGAGATAAAAATCATTCATATGGTGAACACCTGGTAACTGACATTAACAAGATGCATATATAAGAATATCCCCATCATTCCGGGACACCCTTCGGATATGATATAAATTTCGAAGTACTAAAGCATCCGGTACTTTGGATGAGGTTTGTTAGGCCCAATAGATCTATCTTTAGGATTCGCGTCAATTAGGGTGTCTGTTCCCTAATTCTTAGATTACCAGACTTAATAAAAAGGGGCATATTCGATTTCGATAATTCAACCATAGAATGTAGTTTCACGTACTTGTGTCTATTTTGTAAATCATTTATAAAACTTGCATGTATTCTCATCCCAAAAATATTAGATTTTAAAAGTGGGACTATAACTCACTTTCACAAATTTTTACTTCGTCGGGAAGTAAGACTTGGCCACTGGTTGATTCACGAACCTATAACAATATATACATATATATCAAAGTATGTTCAAAATATATTTACAACACTTTTAATATATTTTGATGTTTTAAGTTTATTAAGTCAGCTGTCCTCGTTAGTAACCTACAACTAGTTGTCCACAGTTAGATGTACAGAAATAAATCGATAAATATTATCTTGAATCAATCCATGACCCAGTGTATACGTATCTCAGTATTGATCACAACTCAAACTATATATATTTTGGAATCAACCTCAACCCTGTATAGCTAACTCCAACATTCACATATAGAGTGTCTATGGTTGTTCCGAAATATATATAGATGTGTCGACATGATAGGTCGAAACATTGTATACGTGTCTATGGTATCTCAAGATTACATAATATACAATACAAGTTGATTAAGTTATGGTTGGAATAGATTTGTTACCAATTTTCACGTAGCTAAAATGAGAAAAATTATCCAATCTTGTTTTACCCATAACTTCTTCATTTTAAATCCGTTTTGAGTGAATCAAATTGCTATGGTTTCATATTGAACTCTATTTTATGAATCTAAACAGAAAAAGTATAGGTTTATAGTCAGAAAAATAAGTTACAAGTCGTTTTTGTAAAGGTAGTCATTTCAGTCGAAAGAACGACGTCTAGATGACCATTTTAGAAAACATACTTCCACTTTGAGTTTAACCATAATTTTTGGATATAGTTTCATGTTCATAATAAAAATAATTTTCTCAGAATAACAACTTTTAAATCAAAGTTTATCATAGTTTTTAATTAACTAACCCAAAACAGCCCGCGGTGTTACTACGACGGCGTAAATCCGGTTTTACGGTGTTTTTCGTGTTTCCAGGTTTTAAATCATTAAGTTAGCATATCATATAGATATAGAACATGTGTTTAGTTGATTTTAAAAGTCAAGTTAGAAGGATTAACTTTTGTTTGCGAACAAGTTTAGAATTAACTAAACTATGTTCTAGTGATTACAAGTTTAAACCTTCGAATAAGATAGCTTTATATGTATGAATCGAATGATGTTATGAACATCATTACTACCTTAAGTTCCTTGGATAAACCTACTGGAAAAGAGAAAAATGGATCTAGCTTCAACGGATCCTTGGATGGCTCGAAGTTCTTGAAGCAGCATCATGACACGAAAACAAGTTCAAGTAAGATCATCACTTGAAATAAGATTGTTATAGTTATAGAAATTGAACCAAAGTTTGAATATGATTATTACCTTGAATTAGAATGATAACCTACTGTAAGAAACAAAGATTTCTTGAGGTTGGATGATCACCTTACAAGATTGGAAGTGAGCTAGCAAACTTGAAAGTATTCTTGATTTTATGTAACTAGAACTTGTAGAATATATGAAGAACACTTAGAACTTGAAGATAGAACTTGCTAAAGATCAATTACATGAATAAAATTGAAGAATGAAAGTGTTTGTAGGTGTTTTTGGTCGTTGGTGTATGGATTAGATATAAAGGATATGTAATTTTGTTTTCATGTAAATAAGTCATGAATGATTACTCATATTTTTGTAATTTTATGAGATATTTCATGCTAGTTGCCAAATGATGGTTCCCAAATGTGTTAGGTGACTCACATGGGCTGCTAAGAGCTGATCATTGGAGTGTATATACCAATAGTACATATATCTAAAAGCTGTGTATTGTACGAGTACGAATACGGGTGCATACGAGTAGAATTGTTGATGAAACTGAACGAGGATGTAATTGTAAGCATTTTTGTTAAGTAGAAGTATTTTGATAAGTGTATTGAAGTCTTTCAAAAGTGTATAAATACATATTAAAACACTACATGTATATACATTTTAACTGAGTCGTTAAGTCATCGTTAGTCGTTACATGTAAGTGTTGTTTTGAAACCTTTTGGCTAACGATCTTGTTAAATGTTGTTAACCCAATGTTTATAATATCAAATGAGATTTTAAATTATTATATTATCATGATATTATCATGTATGAATATCTCTTAATATGATATATATACATTAAATGTCTTTACAACGATAATCGTTACATATATGTCTCGTTTAAAAATCATTAAGTTAGTAGTCTTGTTTTTACATATGTAGTTCATTGTTAATATACTTAATGATATGTTTACTTATCATAGTATCATGTTAACTATATATATATCCATATATATGTCATCATATAGTTTTTACAAGTTTTAACGTTCGTGAATCACCGGTCAACTTGGGTGGTCAATTGTCTATATGAAACATATTTCAATTAATCAAGTCTTAACAAGTTTGATTGCTTAACATGTTGGAAACATTTAATCATGTAAATATCAATCTCAATTAATATATATAAACATGGAAAAGTTCGGGTCACTACAGTACCTACCCGTTAAATAAATTTCGTCCCGAAATTTTAAGCTGTTGAAGGTGTTGACGAATCTTCTGGAAATAGATGCGGGTATTTCTTCTTCATCTGATCTTCACGTTCCCAGGTGAACTCGGGTCCTCTACGAGCATTCCATCGAACCTTAACAATTGGTATCTTGTTTTGCTTAAGTCTTTTAACCTCACGATCCATTATTTCGACGGGTTCTTCGATGAATTGAAGTTTTTCGTTGATTTGGATTTCATCTAATGGAATAGTGAGATCTTCTTTAACAAAACATTTCTTCAAATTCGATACGTGGAAAGTGTTATGTACAGCCGCGAGTTGTTGAGGTAACTCAAGTCGGTAAGCTACTGGTCCGACACGATCAATAATCTTGAATGGTCCAATATACCTTGGATTTAATTTCCCTCGTTTACCAAATCGAACAACGCCTTTCCAAGGTGCAACTTTAAGCATGACCATATCTCCAATTTCAAATTCTATATCTTTTCTTTTAATGTCAGCGTAGCTCTTTTGTCGACTTTGGGCGGTTTTCAACCGTTGTTGAATTTGGATGATCTTCTCGGTAGTTTCTTGTATAATTTCCGGACCCGTAATCTGTCTATCCCCCACTTCACTCCAACAAATCGGATACCTGCACTTTCTACCATAAAGTGCTTCAAATGGTGCCATCACAATGCTTGAATGGTAGCTGTTGTTATAGGAAAATTCTGCTAACGGTAGATGTCGATCCCAACTGTTTCCGAAATCAATAACACATGCTCGTAGCATGTCTTCAAGCGTTTGTATCGTCCTTTCGCTCTGCCCATTAGTTTGTGGATGATAGGCAGTACTCATATCTAGACGAGTTCCTAATGCTTGTTGTAATGTCTGCCAGAATCTTGAAATAAATCTGCCATCCTTATCAGAGATAATAGAGATTGGTATTCCATCTCTGGAGATGACTTCCTTCAAATACAGTCGTGCTAACTTCTCCATCTTGTCATCTTCTCTTATTGGCAGGAAGTGTGCTGATTTGGTGAGACGATCAACTATTACCCAAATAGTATCAAAACCACTTGCAGTCCTTGGCAATTTAGTGATGAAATCCATGGTAATGTTTTCCCATTTCCATTCCGGGATTTTGGGTTGTTGAAGTAGACCTGATGGTTTCTGATGCTCAGCTTTGACCTTAGAACACGTCAAACATTCTCCTACGTATTTAGCAACATCGGCTTTCATACCCGACCACCAAAAATGTTTCTTGAGATCCTTGTACATCTTCCCCATTCCAGGATGTATTGAGTTTCTGGTTTTATGAGCTTCTCTAAGTACCATTTCTCTCATATCTCCAAATTTTGGTACCCAAATCCTTTCAGCCCTATACCGGGTTCCGTCTTCCCGAATATTAAGATGCTTCTCCGATCCTTTGGGTATTTCATCCTTTAAATTTCCCTTTTTTAAAACTCCTTGTTGCGCCTCCTTTATTTGAGTAGTAAGGTTATTATGAATCATTATATTCATAGATTTTACTCGAATGGGTTCTCTGTCCTTCCTGCTCAAGGCATCGGCTACCACATTTGCCTTCCCCGGGTGGTAACGAATCTCAAAGTCGTAATCATTCAATAATTCAATCCACCTACGCTGCCTCATATTCAGTTGTTTCTGATTAAATATGTGTTGAAGACTTTTGTGGTCGGTATATATAATACTTTTGACCCCATATAAGTAGTGCCTCCAAGTCTTTAATGCAAAACAACCACGCCTAATTCCAAATCATGCGTCGTATAATTTTGTTCGTGAATCTTCAATTGTCTAGATGCATAAGCAATCACCTTCGTTCGTTGCATTAATATACAACCGAGACCTTGCTTTGATGCGTCACAATAAATCACAAAATTATCATTCCCTTCAGGCAATGACAATATAGGTGCCGTAGTTAGCTTTTTCTTCAATAACTGAAACGCTTTCTCTTGTTCATCATTCCATTCAAATTTCTTCCCTTTATGCGTTAATGCAGTCAAGGGTTTTGCTATTCTGGAAAAGTCTTGGATGAACCTTCTGTAGTAACCAGCTAGTCCTAAAAACTGGCGTATGTGTTTCGGAGTTTTCGGGGTTTCCCACTTTTCAACAGTTTCTATCTTTGCCGGATCCACCTTAATACCTTCTTTGTTCACTATATGACAGAGGAATTGAACTTCTTCCAACCAAAATGCACACTTTGAAAACTTAGCGTACAATTCTTCCTTCCTCAATACTTCTAACACCTTTCTCAAATGTTCACCGTGTTCTTGGTCATTCTTTGAGTAAATAAGTATGTCATCAATGAAAACAATGACAAACTTGTCAAGGTATGGTCCACACACTCGTTTCATAAGGTCCATGAACACAGCTGGTGCATTAGTTAAACCAAACGGCATGACCATAAACTCGTAATGACCGTAACGTGTTCTGAAAGCAGTCTTTGGAATATCATCTTCTTTCACCCGCATTTGATGATACCGGGAACGTAAGTCAATCTTTGAATAAATAGACGAGCCTTGTAGTTGATCAAATAAGTCGTCGATTCTCGGTAGTGGGTAGCGGTTCTTGATGGTAAGTTTGTTCAACTCTCGGTAGTCGATACACAACCTGAATGTACCATCTTTCTTCTTGACAAACAAAACAGGAGCTCCCCACGGTGATGTGCTTGGTCGAATGAAACCACTCTCTAAAAGTTCTTGTAATTGGCTTTGCAGTTCTTTCATCTCGCTGGGTGCGAGTCTGTAAGGAGCACGAGCTATTGGTGCAGCTCCTGGTACAAGATCTATTTGAAATTCAACGGATCGATATGGGGGTAATCCTGGTAATTCTTTCGGAAATACATCGGGAAATTCTTTTGCAATGGGAACATCATTGATGCTCTTTTCTTCAGTTTGTACTTTCTCGACGTGTGCTAGAACAGCATAGCGACCTTTTCTTATTAGTTTTTGTGCCTTCAAATTACTAATAAGATGTAGCTTCGTGTTGCCCTTTTCTCCGTACACCATTAAGTGTTTTCCTTTTTCTCGTATAATGCGAATTGCATTTTTGTAACAAACGATCTCTGCTTTCACTTCTTTCAACCAGTCCATACCGATTATCACATCAAAACTCCCTAACTCTACTGGTATCAAATCAATCTTAAATGTTTCGCTAACCAGTTTAATTTCTCGATTCCGACATATATTATCTGCTGAAATTAATTTACCATTTGCTAAGTCGAGTAAAAATTTACTAACCAAAGGCGTCAATGGACAACTTAATTTAGCACAAAAATCTCTACTCATATAGCTTCTATCCGTACCCGAATCAAACAAAACGTAAGCAGATTTATTGTCAATAAGAAACGTACCCGTAACAAGCTCCGGGTCTTCCTGTGCCTCTGCCGCATTGATATTGAAAACTCTTCCGCGGCCTTGTCCATTCGTGTTCTCCTGGTTTGGGCAATTTCTAATAATGTGGCCCGGTTTTCCACATTTATAACAAACTACATTGGCATAACTTGCTCCGACACTACTTGCTCTCCCATTACTCGTTCCGACACCATGTGTTCCTTTCGTTCTATTAACCCCTGGTCCGTAGACCTCACACTTCGCCGCGCTATGACCATTTCTTTTACACTTGTTGCAAAATTTGGTGCAGAACCCCGAGTGATACTTTTCACACCTTTGGCATAGCTGCTTCTGATTGTTGTTGTTGCGGTTATTATTGTTGTTGGGATGATTGTTGTAGTTGCTGTTGTTGTTGTTGTTGTTGTTGTTGGGCCGTTTGTTGTAGTTGCGATTGATATTCCGATTGTTGGGATAATTGTTGTGATTATTGTTGTAATTGCTGTTGTTGTTGTATTGGTGATTCTTATCACCGTTTTCCTCCCACTTTCTTTTGACTTGCTTCACATTGGCCTCTTCAGCAGTCTGTTCTTTAATTCTTTCTTCAATCTGGTTCACTAGTTTGTGAGCCATTCTACATGCCTGTTGTATGGAGGCGGGCTCGTGTGAACTTATATCTTCTTGGATTCTTTCCGGTAATCCTTTCACAAACGCGTCGATCTTCTCTTCCTCATCTTCGAATGCTCCCGGACACAATAGGCACAATTCTGTGAATCGTCTTTCGTACGTGGTAATATCAAATCCTTGGGTTCGTAACCCTCTAAGTTCTGTCTTGAGCTTATTGACCTCGGTTCTAGGACGGTACTTCTTGTTCATCAAGTGCTTGAATGCTGACCACGGTAGTGCGTACGCATCGTCTTGTCCCACTTGCTCTAGATAAGTATTCCACCATGTTAACGCAGAACCTGTGAAGGTATGCGTAGCATACTTCACTTTGTCCTCTTCAGTACACTTACTTATGGCAAACACCGATTCGACCTTCTCGGTCCACCGTTTCAATCCGATCGGTCCTTCGGTTCCATCAAATTCCAAAGGTTTGCAGGCAGTGAATTCTTTGTAGGTGCATCCTACACGATTTCCTGTACTGCTAGATCCAAGGTTATTGTTGGTATGTCGCGTATCCTGTACTGCGGCTATGTTTGAAGCTAGAAAAGTACGGAATTCCTCTTCATTCATATTCACGGTGTGTCGAGTAGTCGGTGCCATTTCCTTCAAAATAGTCAAATGGAACAAGTTAATCATACAGAATATTAAGAGTAGTTAATAGTATTTCGTAGCATAATATGAACTCATTTATAAAAGCTTTTTCTTCATATTAGCGTTTTATAAGTTTAAATTCGGGTAGTACCTACCCGTTAAGTTCATACTTAGTAGCTAATATACAATTCAACTACTACAATTCTATATGAAAAACTGATTATAATAATATTTCACATTCAAACTTTTACACAATATTTTACAAACTTACAATACCGCTTATTTTACATATAGCATGAAATATAGCACACAATAAATTTGATACAAGATGGTTGTGAAGATAATTCTAGCTAGTACACAAGTCGTTCAGCAAAGGCAATAAACACACGTAATTCATACGTCCAGAAACAAGTCATGCATTCTGGTTTTACTAGGATTACTTCCCATCCTTGGTCTTGTGGAACATAACCATTATGGTCGTTAATAAGACAGTGTGTTGTAACATCGTCAAAGGGACGAGGGTTACGTAATGTCCAACAGTCCCGTAAAAATCTAAAAACCTCATTTCTTACCCCAATTACCGACTCCGTCACTTGTGGAAACGTTTTGTTTAATAGTTGTAGCCCGATGTTCTTGTTCTCACTTTGGTGAGAAGCGAACATTACTAATCCGTAAGCATAACATGCTTCTTTATGTTGCATGTTAGCCGCTTTTTCTAAATCACGAAGTCCAATATTCGGATATATTGAGTCAAAATAATTTCTTAACCCATTGCGTAAAATAGCATTTGGGTTCCCCGCAATATATGCGTCAAAGTAAACACATCGTAACTTATGGATTTCCCAATGTGATATCCCCCATCTTTCGAACGAAAGCTTTTTATAAACCAAGGCATTCTTGGAACGTTCTTCGAATGTCTTACAAACTGATCTCGCCTTAAATAGTTGTGCCGAAGAATTCTGACCGACTCTAGACAAGATTTCATCAATCATGTCTCCGGGTAGGTCTCTTAAAATATTGGGTTGTCTATCCATTTTGTGTTTTTATACTATAAAATAGACAAGAGTTAGATTCATAAAAAAAAATACTTATTAATACAAGCAATTTTTACATATATCATAAAGCATAAGCACACTATATTACATATATTACACCACACGAATACAACTATCTTATTCCGACTCGCTTGTTTCTTCTTCTTCGGTTTTGGTTCGTTTTGCCAAGTTTCTAGGGATATATGATGTTCCCCTAATACGAGCCGTCGTTTTCCACATTGGTCTAGAAAAACCTGGTGGTTTAGAGGTTCCCGGGTCATTGTTACAACTTAAGGACTTCGGGGGTTGACTATACATATAAAGTTCATCGGGGTTGGAATTAGATTTCTCTATTTTTTTGCCCTTTCCCTTATTATTTTCTTTTGCCTTTTAAATTCAGTTGGGGTAATTTCTATAACATCATCGGAATTCTCGTCGGAATCCGATTCATCGGAGAATTGGTAATCCTCCCAATATTTTGCTTCCTTGGCGGAAACACCATTGACCATAATTAACCTTGGTCGGTTGGTTGAGGATTTTCTTTTACTTAACCGTTTTATTATTTCCCCCACCGGTTCTATTTCTTCATCCGGTTCCGATTCTTCTTCCGGTTCCGATTCTTCTTCCGGTTCCGACTCTTCTTCCGGTTCCTCTTCGGGAACTTGTGAATCAGTCCACGAATCATTCCAATTTACATTTGACTCTTCATTATTATTAGGTGAGTCAATGGGACTTGTTCTAGAGGTAGACATCTATCACATAATATCAAACGCGTTAAGAGATTAATATATCACATAATATTCACATGTTAAAAATATATAGTTTCCAACAAAATTTGTTAAGCAATCATTTTTCAAGTAAAAATGGTCGAAGTCCAGACTCACTAATGCATCCTAACAAACTCGATAAGACACACTAATGCAAAATTCTGGTTCTCTAAGACCAACGCTCGGATACCAACTGAAATGTCCCGTTCTTATTGATTAAAAACGTTCCATATTAATTGATTTCGTTGCGAGGTTTTGACCTCTATATGAGACGTTTTTCAAAGACTACATTCATTTTTAAAACAATCCATAACCTTTATTTCATAGATAAAGGTTTTAAAAAGCTTTACGTAGATTATCAAATAATGATAATCTAAAATATCATGTTTACACACGACCATTACATAATGGTTTACAATACAAATATGTTACAACAAAATAAGTTTCTTGAATGCAGTTTATACACAATATCATACAAGCATGGACTCCAAATCTCGTCCTTATTTAAGTATGCGAGAGCGGAAGCTCTTAATAATCACCTGAGAATAAACATGCTTAAAACATCAACAAAAATGTTGGTGAGTTATAGGTTTAACCTATATATATCAAATCATAATAATAGACCACAAGATTTCATATTTCAATACACATCCCATACATAGAGATAAAAATCATTCATATGGTGAACACCTGGTAACCGAAATTAACAAGATGCATATATAAGAATATCCCCATCATTCCGGGACACCCTTCGGATATGATATAAATTTCGAAGTACTAAAGCATCCGGTACTTTGGATGAGGTTTGTTAGGCCCAATAGATCTATCTTTAGGATTCGCGTCAATTAGGGTGTCTGTTCCCTAATTCTTAGATTACCAGACTTAATAAAAAGGGGCATATTCGATTTCGATAATTCAACCATAGAATGTAGTTTCACGTACTTGTGTCTATTTTGTAAATCATTTATAAAACTTGCATGTATTCTCATCCCAAAAATATTAGATTTTAAAAGTGGGACTATAACTCACTTTCACAAATTTTTACTTCGTCGGGAAGTAAGACTTGGCCACTGGTTGATTCACGAACCTATAACAATATATACATATATATCAAAGTATGTTCAAAATATATTTACAACACTTTTAATATATTTTGATGTTTTAAGTTTATTAAGTCAGCTGTCCTCGTTAGTAACCTACAACTAGTTGTCCACAGTTAGATGTACAGAAATAAATCGATAAATATTATCTTGAATCATTCCACGACCCAGTGTATACGTATCTCAGTATTGATCACAACTCAAACTATATATATTTTGGAATCAACCTCAACCCTGTATAGCTAACTCCAACATTCACATATAGAGTGTCTATGGTTGTTCCGAAATATATATAGATGTGTCGACATGATAGGTCGAAACATTGTATACGTGTCTATGGTATCTCAAGATTACATAATATACAATACAAGTTGATTAAGTTATGGTTGGAATAGATTTGTTACCAATTTTCACGTAGCTAAAATGAGAAAAATTATCCAATCTTGTTTTACCCATAACTTCTTCATTTTAAATCCGTATTGAGTGAATCAAATTGCTATGGTTTCATATTGAACTGTATTTTATGAATCTAAACAGAAAAAGTATAGGTTTATAGTCGGAAAAATAAGTTACAAGTCGTTTTTGTAAAGGTAGTCATTTCAGTCGAAAGAACGACGTCTAGATGACCATTTTAGAAAACATACTTCCACTTTGAGTTTAACCATAATTTTTGGATATAATTTCATGTTCATAATAAAAATCATTTTCTCAGAATAACAACTTTTAAATCAAAGTTTATCATAGTTTTTAATTAACTAACCCAAAACAGCCCGCGGTGTTACTACGACGGCGTAAATCCGGTTTTACGGTGTTTTTCGTGTTTCCAGGTTTTAAATCATTAAGTTAGCATATAATATAGATATAGAACATGTGTTTAGTTGATTTTAAAAGTCAATTTAGAATGATTAACTTTTGTTTGCGAACAAGTTTAGAATTAACTAAACTATGTTCTAGTGATTTCAAGTTTAAACCTTCGAATAAGATAGCTTTATATGTATGAATCGAATGATGTTATGAACATCATTACTACCTTAAGTTCCTTGGATAAACCTACTGGAAAAGAGAAAAATGGATCTAGCTTCAACGGATCCTTGGATGGCTCGAAGTTCTTGAAGCAGAATCATGACACGAAAACAAGTTCAAGTAAGATCATCACTTGAAATAAGATTGTTATAGTTATAGAAATTGAACCAAAGTTTGAATTTGATTATTACCTTGTATTAGAATGATAACCTACTATAAGAAACAAAGATTTCTTGAGGTTGGATGATCACCTTACAAGATTGGAAGTGAGCTAGCAAACTTGAAAGTATTCTTGATTTTATGTAACTAGAACTTGTAGAATATATGAAGAACACTTAGAACTTGAAGATAGAACTTGAGAGAGATCAATTAGATGAAGAAAATTGAAGAATGAAAGTGTTTGTAGGTGTTTTTGGTCGTTGGTGTATGGATTAGATATAAAGGATATGTAATTTTGTTTTCATGTAAATAAGTCATGAATGATTACTCATATTTTTGTAATTTTATGAGATATTTCATGCTAGTTGCCAAATGATGGTTCCCACATGTGTTAGGTGACTCACATGGGCTGCTAAGAGCTGATCATTGGAGTGTATATACCAATAGTACACACATCTAAAAGCTGTGTATTGTACGAGTACGAATACGGGTGCATACGAGTAGAATTGTTGATGAAACTGAACGAGGATGTAATTGTAAGCATTTTTGTTAAGTAGAAGTATTTTAATAAGTGTATTGAAGTCTTTCAAAAGTGTATAAATACATATTAAAACACTACATGTATATACATTTTAACTGAGTCGTTAAGTCATCGTTAGTCGTTACATGTAAGTGTTGTTTTGAAACCTTTAGGTTAGCGATCTTGTTAAATGTTGTTAACCCAATGTTTATAATATCAAATGAGATTTTAAATTATTATATTATCATGATATTATCATGTATGAATATCTCTTAATATGATATATATATACATTAAATGTCTTTACAACGATAATCGTTACATATATGTCTCGTTTAAAAATCATTAAGTTAGTAGTCTTGTTTTTACATATGTAGTTCATTGTTAATATACTTAATGATATGTTTACTTATCATAGTATCATGTTAACTATATATATATATCCATATATATGTCATCATATAGTTTTTACAAGTTTTAACGTTCGTGAATCACAGGTCAACTTGGGTGGTCAATTGTCTATATGAAACATATTTCAATTAATCAAGTCTTAACAAGTTTGATTGCTTAACATGTTGGAAACATTTAATCATGTAAATATCAATCTCAATTAATATATATAAACATGGAAAATTTCGGGTCACTACAGACGATGCGTACGCACTACCGTGGTCAGCATTCAAGCACTTGATGAACGAGAAGTACCGTCCCAGAACCGAGGTCAATAAGCTCAAGACAGAACTTAGAGGGTTACGAACCCAAGGATTTGATATTACCACGTACGAAAGACGATTTACAGAATTATGCCTATTGTGTCCGGGAGCATTCGAAGATGAGGAAGAGAAGATCGACGCGTTTGTGAAAGGATTACCGGAAAGAATCCAAGAAGATATAAGTTCACACGAGCCCGCCTTCATACAACAGGCATGTAGAATGGCTCACAAACTAGTGAACCAGATTGAAGAAAGAATTAAAGAACAGACTGCTGAAGAGGCCAATGTGAAGCAAGTCAAAAGAAAGTGGGAGGAAAATGGTGATAAGAATCACCAATACAACAACAACAGCAATTACAACAATAATCGCAACAATTATCCCAACAATCGCAACATCAATCGCAATTACAACAAACGGCCCAACAACAACAACAACAATAACAACAACAGCAACTACAACAATCATCCCAACAACAATAATAACCGCAACAACAACAACAATCAGAAGCAGCTATGCCAAAGGTGTGAAAAGTATCACTCGGGGTTCTGCACCAAATTTTGCAACAAGTGTAAAAGAAATGGTCATAGCGCGGTGAAGTGTGAGGTCTACGGACCAGGGGTTAATAGAACGAAAGGAACAAATGGTGTCGGAACGAGTAATGGCGGAGCAAGTAGTGTCGTTGCAAGTTATGCCAATGTAGTTTGTTATAAATGTGGAAAATCGGGCCACATTATTAGAAATTGCCTGAACCAGGAGAACACGAATGGATAAGGCCGCGGAAGAGTTTTCAATATTAATGCGGCAGAGGCACAGGAAGACCCGGAGCTTGTTACGGGTACGTTTCTTATTGACAATAAATCTGCTTACGTTTTATTTGATTCGGGTGCGGATAGAAGCTACATGAGTAGAGATTTTTGTGCTAAATTAAGTTGTCCATTGACGCCTTTGGATAGTAAATTTTTACTCGAATTAGCAAATGGTAAATTAATTTCAGCAGATAATATATGTCGGAATCGAGAAATTAAACTGGTTAGCGAAACATTTAAGATTGATTTGATACCAGTAGAGTTAGGGAGTTTTATGTGATAATCGGTATGGACTGTTTGAAAGAAGTGAAAGCAGAGATCGTTTGTTACAAAAATGCAATTCGCATTATACGAGAAAAAGGAAAACCCTTAATGGTGTACGGAGAAAAGGGCAACACGAAGCTACATCTTATTAGTAATTTGAAGGCATAAAAACTAATAAGAAAAGGTTGCTATGCTGTTCTAGCACACGTCGAGAAAGTACAAACTGAAGAAAAGAGCATCAATGATGTTCCCATTGCAAAAGAATTTCCCGAGGTATTTCCGAAAGAATTACCGGAATTACCCCCACATCGATCCGTTGAATTTCAAATAGATCTTGTACCAGGAGCTGCACCAATAGCTCGTGCTCCTTATAGACTCGCACCCAGCGAGATGAAAGAACTACAAAGCCAATTACAAGAACTTTTAGAGCGTGGTTTCATTCGACCAAGCACATCACCGTGGGGAGCTCCTGTTTTGTTTGTCATGAAGAAAGATGGTACATTCAGGTTGTAATTACAGGCTGCGCTACATACCAACAATAACCTTGGATCTAGCAGTACAGGAAATCGTGTAGGATGCACCTACAAAGAATTCACTGCCTGCAAACCTTTGGAATTTGATGGAACCGAAGGACCGATCGGATTGAAACGGTGGACCGAGAAGGTCGAATCGGTGTTTGCCATAAGTAAGTGTACTGAAGAGGACAAAGTGAAGTACGCTACGCATACCTTCACAGGTTCTGCGTTAACATGGTGGAATACCTATCTAGAGCAAGTGGGACAAGACGATGCGTACGCACTACCGTGGTCAGCATTCAAGCACTTGATGAACGAGAAGTACCGTCCCAGAACCGAGGTCAATAAGCTCAAGACAGAACTTAGAGGGTTACGAACCCAAGGATTTGATATTACCACGTACGAAAGACGATTCACAGAATTGTACCTATTGTGTCCGGGAGCATTCGAAGATGAGGAAGAGAAGATCGACGCGTTTGTGAAAGGATTACCGGAAAGAATCCAAGAAGATATAAGTTCACACGAGCCCGCCTCCATACAACAGGCATGTAGAATGGCTCACAAACTAGTGAACCAGATTGAAGAAAGAATTAAAGAACAGACTGCTGAAGAGGCCAATGTGAAGCAAGTCAAAAGAAAGTGGGAGGAAAATGGTGATAAGAATCACCAATACAACAACAACAGCAATTACAACAATAATCGCAACAATTATCCCAACAATCGCAACATCAATCGCAACTACAACAAACGGTCCAACAACAACAACAACAACAACAACAACAACAACAACAACAACTACAACAATCATCCCAACAACAATAATAACCGCAACAACAACAACAACAATCAGAAGCAGCTATGCCAAAGGTGTGAAAAGTATCACTCGGGGTTCTGCACTAAATTTTGCAACAAGTGTAAAAGAAATGGTCATTGCGCGGCGAAGTGTGAGGTCTACGGACCAGGGGTTAATAGAACGAAAGGAACAAATGGTGTCGGAACGAGTAATGGCGGAGCAAGTAGTGTCGGAGCAAGTTATGCCAATGTAGTTTGTTATAAATGTGGAAAACCGGGCCACATTATTAGAAATTGCCCGAACCAGGAGAACACGAATGGACAAGGCCGCGGAAGAGTTTTCAATATTAATGCGGCAGAGGCACAGGTAGACCCGGAGCTTGTTACGGGTACGTTTCTTATTGACAATAAATCTGCTTACGTTTTATTTGATTCGGGTGCGGATAGAAGCTACATGAGTAGAGATTTTTGTGCTAAATTAAGTTGTCCATTGACGCCTTTGGATAGTAAATTTTTACTCGAATTAGCAAATGGTAAATTAATTTCAGAAGATAATATATGTCGGAATCGAGAAATTAAACTGGTTAGTGAAACATTTAAGATTGATTTGATAGCAGTAGAGTTAGGGAGTTTTGATGTGATAATCGGTATGGACTGGTTGAAAGAAGTGAAAGCAGAGATCGTTTGTTACGAAAATGCAATTCGCATTTTACGAGAAAAAGGAAAACCCTTAATGGTGTACGGAGAAAAGGGCAACACGAAGCTACATCTTATTAGTAATTTGAAGGCACAAAAACTAATAAGAAAAGGTTGCTATGCTGTTCTAGCACACGTCGAGAAAGTACAAACTGAAGAAAAGAGCATCAATGATGTTCCCATTGCAAAAGAATTTCCCGATGTATTTCCGAAAGAATTACCGGGATTACCCCCACATCGATCCGTTGAATTTCAAATAGATCTTGTACCAGGAGCTGCACCAATAGCTCGTGCTCCTTACAGACTCGCACCCAGCAAGATGAAAGAACTGCAAAGCCAATTACAAGAACTTTTAGAGCGTGGTTTCATTCGACCAAGCACATCACTGGGGAGCTCCTGTTTTGTTTGTCAAGAAGAAAGATGGTACATTCAGGTTGTGTATCGACTACCGAGAGTTGAACAAACTTACCATCAAGAACCGCTACCCACTACCGAGAATCGATGACTTATTTGATCAACTACAAGGCTCGTCTGTTTATTCAAAGATTGAATTACGTTTCGGGTATCATCAAATGCGGGTGAAAGAAGATGATATTCCAAAGACTGCTTTCAGAACACGTTACGGTCATTATGAGTTTATGGTCATGCCGTTTGGTTTAACTAATGCACCAGCTGTGTTCATGGACCTTATGAACCGAGTGTGTGGACCATACCTTGACAAGTTTGTCATTGTTTTCATTGATGACATACTTATTTACTCAAAGAATGACCAAGAACACGGTGAACATTTGAGAAAGGTGTTAGAAGTATTGAGGAAGGAAGAATTGTACGCTAAGTTTTCAAAGTGTGCATTTTGGTTGGAAGAAGTTCAATTCCTCGGTCACATAGTGAACAAAGAAGGTATTAAGGTGGATCCGGCAAAGATAGAAACTGTTGAAAAGTGGGAAACCCCGAAAACTCCGAAACACATACGCCAGTTTTTAGGACTAGCTGGTTACTACAGAAGGTTCATCCAAGACTTTTCCAGAATAGCAAAACCCTTGACTGCATTAACGCATAAAGGGAAGAAATTTGAATGGAATGGTGAACAAGAGAAAGTGTTTCAGTTATTGAAGAAAAAGCTAACTAATTGATCTCTCTCAAGTTCTATCTTCAAGTTTCTTCATCTAATTGATCTCTCTCAAGTTCTATCTTCAAGTTCTAAGTGTTCTTCATATATTCTACAAGTTCTAGTTACATAAAATCAAGAATACTTTCAAGTTTGCTAGCTCACTTCCAATCTTGTAAGGTGATCATCCAACCTCAAGAAATCTTTGTTTCTTACAGTAGGTTATCATTCTAATACAAGGTAATAATCATATTCAAACTTTGGCTCAATTTCTATAACTATAACAATCTTATTTCAAGTGATGATCTTACTTGAACTTGTTTTCATGTCATGATTCTGCTTCAAGAACTTCGAGCCATCCAAGGATCCGTTGAAGCTAGATCCATTTTTCTCTTTTCCAGTAGGTTTATCCAAGGAACTTAAGGTAGTAATGATGTTCATAACGTCATTCGATTCATACATATAAAGCTATCTTATTCGAAGGTTTAAACTTGTAATCACTAGAACATAGTTTAGTTAATTCTAAACTTGTTCGCAAACAAAAGTTAATCCTTCTAACTTGACTTTTAAAATCAACTAAACACATGTTCTATATCTATATGATATGCTAACTTAATGATTTAAAACCTGGAAACACGAAAAACACCGTAAAACCGGATTTACGCCGTCGTAGTAACACCGCGGGCTGTTTTGGGTTAGTTAATTAAAAACTATGATAAACTTTGATTTAAAAGTTGTTATTCTGAGAAAATTATTTTTATTATGAACATGAAACTATATCCAAAAATTATGGTTAAACTCAAAGTGGAAGTATGTTTTCTAAAATGGTCATCTAGACGCCGTTCTTTCGACTGAAATGACTACCTTTACAAAAACGACTTGTAACTTATTTTTCCAACTATAAACCTATACTTTTTCTGTTTAGATTCATAAAATAGAGTTCAATATGAAACCATAGCAATTTGATTCACTCAAAACGGATTTAAAATGAAGAAGTTATGGGTAAAACAAGATTGGATAATTTTTCTCATTTTAGCTACGTGAAAATTGGTAAGAAATCTATTCCAACCATAACTTAATCAACTTGTATTGTATATTATGTAATCTTGAGATACCATAGACACGTATACAATGTTTCGACCTATCATGTCGACACATCTATATATATTTCGGAACAACCATAGACACTCTATATGTGAATGTTGGAGTTAGCTATACAGGGTTGAGGTTGATTCCAAAATATATATAGTTTGAGTTGTGATCAATACTGAGATACGTATACACTGGGTCGTGGATTGATTCAAGATAATATTTATCGATTTATTTCTGTACATCTAACTGTGGACAACTAGTTGTAGGTTACTAACGAGGACAGCTGACTTAATAAACTTAAAACATCAAAATATTTTAAAAGTGTTGTAAATATATTTTGAACATACTTTGATATATATGTATATATTGTTATAGGTTCGTGAATCAACCAGTGGCCAAGTCTTATGAAAGGATCCGAAACTAATCATCTGGACGTTGTCCATATTGATTACAAACGAATTACAATAGTTGATAACATTGCGAGGTACTTGCCCTCTATATGATACATCTTACAAACGTTGCATTTATTCTTAAAAGGCAATCTATAGTTACATCCATAATTGACATATTCGCCTGATATTTCATAATATTCAAATGACCTAAACCGCCATTTACTTAATAATAGTCTCTATGAACTTCAATGACTCGAATGCAACGCCTTATGATATAAGTCCTTAATGGCCTCAAGTAGTATCCTTAGTACGAGATAATGCACAGCGGAAGACTTAATTCATACCTGAGAATAACATGCTTTAAAATGTCAACATAAAGTTGGTGAGATATAGGTTTAATGTCGACAGCGATATAAATATAGACCACAAGATTTCATATATAAACATTTTAATAAAAATATTCTAAGTGGTTGAGCACTTGGTAACCATACTTAACAATTAATCACGTCGCATATTCCCTTTAATATGAAATCTTACTACACTGTACCAAGTGTAGTCACGAAACGAAGTACTGTGCAACCGTTGAATACTGGTCGTCCAGTCCGGTTGGGGTTGTCAGGCCCGATAGATCTATCAACAGGATTCGCGTTTACAATACCGCTGTAAATATTAGTTACCAAGCTACAGGGAAGTATGCCAGTGGTACAACTCAACGTAGAATATATTTTTCAGTTACTTGTGTCCATAACGTAAAACATAAAATACATGTATTCTCATCCCGAAATATTTAGAGTTTAAAAGTGGGACTATATACTCACTTTCGTCTTGAAGATATATATAATTTGACTTGGTCTCCGGTTGATATCACGAACCTATCCATATATAATATATCAATACCTTTTCTTTTTAAACAAACGTCACATATATATACTTGTTATACTTTTAATACTTTGAATAATTCCTTAGTCCGTAGTTAGCAGCTCGTTGTTAGTAATTCAATTTTAATGGTTCATTTTTAGATGTTTAATATACCCGCAATGAAATAAATAAAACCCCCAACGAAATAAATAAAACCCCATCGTATATGTATTGGTCGAGATTAATCTTGACCCACGGTACCGGTGTTGTCAAATGACGTGTTGCGTACATAAAGTACCGGTGTTGTCAAATGACGTGTTGCGTACAAACATGGGGTCTTATGATTAATCTTCTCGTGTTGTTTAAGGGTGATCCTGAACCATATAAAATTGAATTATAAGTACATATATATAAAAATATCATGTTATCTTAGAAATATGCGATTTATTTAATTTTTCCCAATTAATCCCGAAGTTAAACAAGTCTAGGATAACCAATTTTGTTTCGGTCATAGTTTATTCGTTACAAATCCGTTTTCGTTGATTCAACTTGCCATCTCCTTGGATCGAGTCCCTATTTAAGACTATGAACTGAAAATACCTTGGTTTGTATTCAAAATCACACGGCATAGGTGAAACTTTAGTGAAACTTATGAAGTTAAACATTTTTGTTACAAAAAAAAAATAACACTTAATGACCATTTTTCTAAAAATACTTATACTTTGAATTAAATCATGAAATTTTTATGTGTTAACATATTTATAGTAAAAATCATTTTTCCAGAACATAAACCTCCAATTCAAAGTTTAAGATAGTTTTTAATTATCCAACCCAAAACAGTCCCCGGTTACACTCCGACGTCGTAAAAACAGTTTTTAAGATATTCTTTGAAAAACCAAGTTATACCTTGTTAAGTTAGCATATATTTAAGTTATATTACAGGCCTTGAAGTATTTTAAAAGTTAAGTTAGAAGGATCTATTTAGTTTGCAAACAAGTTTGAAAACTTTCAAACTATGTTCTTGTTGTTAAAATTGTATACCACAAAATATGATAGCTATATATATATGAATCGAATAAGGTTATGAACATAGATACTACCTCAAGTTCCTTGGACAAGGTTGCTGTAAAACAGGAGTAAAAAGCTAGAACCAAAAGGGTGATGGAATTGGATGAAAGATTGGAAGTAAGTTTGTGTTCTTGGAAGGATTTCTTGAAGTGTTTTTGTATGGTTTTCTTATGGTGTTTAAGTAAGGTTTTTGAAGCTAAATGATGGGGAAAATACTTGGAGATGATCAAGTATGAAGTTAAGAGTATTTTGAGAGAGAAATGGAAGTGTAAGTATGAGAAAATGGGGTGAAGAAATGGTGTGCATGCATAAAAACGTTTTTAGGTTATAAAGGAAAAAAAGATACCTAACTTTGTTTTCTTGCTAAATAATTCATGCTACTTGACAAATGGTTGGTTCCACATGTTTCTTAATCATTTAAGGCTGCTAAGGAGCAGATTTTTATTGGTATATACCAATAGTAAATACATCTAGAAGCTGCGTATGATACGGGTACATATACCCTAGGTATACGTATAGAAATCTTTGAGAAAACGGAACGAGGATTCAAATATAGCTATCTTTTGTAAATATACTTATATTGTTTTATGTATTTAAGTCTTTAAAAGTGATTAAATACATTACTTATACGATATATGTATAAACATTATAGGTCATAAGTATTTAAGTCAAATAACGTTACGTATGGTTATCGTTTTGAAAACTTAAGTTAGTAGTTTCAAAATATACTTATAACTTATTGTTATTAATACAAAATGAGATATTAAAACATTCTTAGATCATGTTAAATATGTATATATACATATATATACACAAACGTATAATTATCATATATTGTATAGTTCGTGATATCATCGGTCAAACTAGACGGTCAAACGTTGTGTAAAACTCTTTTCGAAAACATAAGTCTCAACAATTTGGATTGCTTATCATGTTGGTAAGGTTTAATTTATGTAAATATTAATCTTATAAGTATAGAACGATCGAAAAAGTGCGGGTCAACTTTAGGGTTTTTGCTTATCGTGTCGGAACCATATAGAGATTAGAGTTTAAATTTGATCGGAAATTTCCGGGTCGTTACAGTACCCACCCGTTAAAGAAATTTCGTCCTCGAAATTTGGTAGAGGTTTTCATAAATAACAATAGGAATGTTTTCATGACGAATATGAGGTAATAATGAAATTTTATCATTATTGAAAGATTTAGATAAAACGATTCGGTTATGTGAGACGCACGAGCGAAGCTATCACAAAAGAGTGAAATGAGTAAATATAGAATTGTTGTAACCGATGACGTGATTATGATCGATTTCCGGGATTTAAGGGTTTTAAAGAAAATCTTATGTAATAAGATTTAGTTTTGCGGCGATCAGGATCTTCTTTGATTTAACGTGGCAATCTGTTTTGATTTCTTTGTCGAATATTTCACTATAAATTTACCTCCTTCCCTTTCTTTCTTCCCACATCTTCTATTCTTTCTCTTTAGTTCCTACTTTAAGACATTCGCTAATATGCTCCATCCCATTCTAATCCTTGTTATATTTCTAACTTTCATATCTTTCATTCTTCTTTTTCATCTATCACCAGAAGAATCTATTATCTTTTATCCTTTCCTTGGAATTATAATGTTTTTAATTCTCCCGTGCCTTTACGTTGCAATACGTATTGATATGCACGGTTTGTAGTTTCGGGGTTGTTGTTAGGTTTTATACCTTCCCTTATATTTCGATGTTCCTACTCCCGTCCCTTAAAATCATTGTCATCCATAGTTAATGCTCTCTCTTATTTGCTGTGGTTTATGTTCCTATTTCTATTATGAGGTTTTGTCCCTTCGTTTCTTCTTCCCGTCCTCGAGCCAAGCGAACAATGGTCCGAAATTCGTAGGTAGGAAATTTGGAATGAACCTAGCTATTGGTTTTAGAATGAAATTGTAATGGCACGATCTTGATTCGTTAAATTACTCGAATATTCCGGAAAAATAGAACTATCAAGGTGATACGTTCTAATATGTTTGGAGACTTGATAGAATGTAAGAGCCGTGTAACATGGCACATGATGACGGTACTGTGAATCATCACATTCCATTAGAAACTTAACATGACTTACTGTAATATAATGAAGTTGATCAAGTTTCATTATATTATACTAATTCATGCATCAGTTCCCAACACTACTTCAAATCATTTATATTTTAATCTCGGAGGTTTCAGAATTTAGAAATTAACACAGTTTCTTTTATATTGTAACGCAGATGTTACGGAGAGATAAATGATCGCAGATAGGAATAGTTGTAAAAATATCTCCAGAAATATGAAAAATATGTATAACGAATGATATGAAGATATCTTATAATATCTAAGATAAGATGATGATGAAAAATATCATCCGGGCAAGGTTTTGAATAAAGAGTAGGGTTCTTACTGACGGTTTCAGCAGGTACGGAATCGTTTGTATTCTTTGAGAGCAGGTTCAGTCCCTGTGATTTATCCACAGCCTCTTTCATACTTTGCTTCATCCGTTTTCTAGTTCCAAACTTTTTTTTTTTTTTTTTTCAGCTTTACCACCTTACTATTCTTTGTCATCAAACTTTTGACCGTTAAAGTCGTTTACAGTTTTTGCTGCTTCGTTAGCATTTCAAGAACTATTTCATAGTCCCGGGTGTTTTTCAGAAACTTCACGTTCAGATTATGAAATTCTTAGGGATAGACATTATAGATATGATGGAAGAAGTTCCGCGAGATTTTCAAAATACTGATTGTTGATTTCGCCAAAAGGATAACGATCTGCTGGTGCACCTGTTGATGTTGTCGAGGGATATAAAAGGTTTTCCGGTAATGACGGTGAAAGGACAAAGTATAAATATCATGATTATAATAGAAATAATCTCACTGAAAAGTCGAAGTGGAGCTGTGACAAAATTAACTTCTTGAAAAGGAATTGTAGGGTTGTTCTTGCTAATAAATGGCAAAGGATTCAATACGTTATGTGTTAAATTATGAATTTGGGTTCGAGAGTTCTTCAGGTGTATAACTGTATGTATAAATCTTCATTCCGTAGGCGAGGTGCGGCGGGTTCAACTTCTCGGTCGAGGTGTTTTCAGGAATCATGCAAGGATTTGAATGCGAATTGTAATCGTCAAGTTACGAATGAGGTTTAAGATAAAATCAAGTGGCAAGCTTGAAGAATTGTTTAGCTTCATATGTTACAATCAACATTTTAATTCATTTTAATTGTCCAGAGTTAGCCGGAACAGTTAGCGTGGAATCCTTAATAGATTTTTAATTAGTTAAATCGTGTGTTTCTAACAATTTTTTTTTTATTTTGTCCAATGTTTTCTTCTTTATGCCACTTGTTGGATTCTGGTAGGTCAAAATCCGAATATGAAATTTGATTGAAAATGGTTATTCTGGGGTGAGCGGATACGAATATCGGTGGTTGTAAGTAAGATAATAGATAACCGTTGAATCAGATTCAAGAATGTACAATATAACTTATTAATGTGAATTCTAAATATTCCTCGGGTACTACCCACCCGTTAAAATATTTTCATCATTAATAGTTTGTACGAAGGAATTTTTAATTACTATCTTTATGAAAATATACTTGCATATATATTTTCTTCAGAGATAATCATAGATTTAATGAGTCAAGAAGATATTAAACTCATTTGATTTATCGTTAATTCTAGATTACATAATCTCTAAGACTTTAGAAATTACATAATCGTCATACGATACGTAAAGCGAAGATAATCGATGTAGAACGATATATAGAACGAAGATCATACTCGAAGTACAGATATTGAGTCGTGTGATGTTGATATTCGAGATACAGATTGTGATGTTGAGATTTAAGGCGCGGTTGTGATTGGGGTGATAAAGGTAATGTCGGCGTTGACGATGGTAGTACGGATTATGCTGCTGGTGCTGCTGTTGGTGTTTGTAACCTTCGCACCATATTCTCCAAAACCACTACCCGAGCACGGAGTTCGTTGACTTCTTCTATTATACCGGGATGATTGACGGTTGGAACGAGCGAATGAACAAGATTTGAAATATGGGATAGTATGTAATCATGACGAGATACTCTAGAAATGAGCGAGAAAATGGTGTTTCGAATAGGTTCGCCGGTAAGTGCTTCAGGTTCATCGTTAAGAGGACAATTTGGTGGATGGAATGGATCACCTTCTTCTTGCCTCCAGAAATTTAGTATATTACGAACCCATCCCCAATTCATCCAGAATAGATGATGGGAAATTGGTTGATCCATTCCGGTAACGCTGTTCTCGGAGCTCGAATGTAAATCCATATCAGCGAAGCTATCGAAGTCGGAGGAATTTGAGCTGGATGAAGAATCCATCTTGTATGGTCGGAGAAATGAATTTTTGGTTTGGAATAGATTATAGGAGTTGGGTTTGGTACTCTTCAATACATAATTTACATATGTATATATAATATCAAAATCCCATGAATTACGGAGAATCTTTGAAATACGTCAGGCAATGTCTATCGTAACAGATACGCTAGGATATGAATTTTGTCTATACACTATCGATGCACTAAATGCAGTAAGACGTGTCTAGACTTAAGAATGATAAGCAGGCAGTTCCCTAAGAATGATAAGCAGATGATTTCCGACTAGGATTGATAAGCAAAACTTTTGACAGGCAGACACGGTCAAAGTCCAGACTCACTTAATGTATCCTAACAACTACTAGTTAGACAAACTAATGCAAGGCCTGGTTCGCTAAGACCAACGCTCTGATACCAACTGAAAGGATCCGAAACTAATCATCCGGGCGTTGTCCATATTGATTACAAACGAATTACAATAGTTGATAACATTGCGAGGTACTTGCCCTCTATATGATACATCTTACAAACGTTGCATTTATTCTTAAAAGGCAATCTATAGTTACATCCATAATTGACATATTCGCCTGATATTTCATAATATTCAAATGACCTAAACCGCCATTTACTTAATAATAGTCTCTATGAACTTCAATGACTCGAATGCAACGCCTTATGATATAAGTCCTTAATGGCCTCAAGTAGTATCCTTAGTACGAGATAATGCACAGCGGAAGACTTAATTCATACCTGAGAATAACATGCTTTAAAATGTCAACATAAAGTTGGTGAGATATAGGTTTAATGTCGACAGCGATATAAATATAGACCACAAGATTTCATATATAAACATTTTAATAAAAATATTCTAAGTGGTTGAGCACTTGGTAACCATACTTAACAATTAATCACGTCGCATATTCCCTTTAATATGAAATCTTACTACACTGTACCAAGTGTAGTCACGAAACGAAGTACTGTGCAACCGTTGAATACTGGTCGTCCAGTCCGGTTGGGGTTGTCAGGCCCGATAGATCTATCAACAGGATTCGCGTTTACAATACCGCTGTAAATATTAGTTACCAAGCTACAGGGAAGTATGCCAGTGGTACAACTCAACGTAGAATATATTTTTCAGTTACTTGTGTCCATAACGTAAAACATAAAATACATGTATTCTCATCCCGAAATATTTAGAGTTTAAAAGTGGGACTATATACTCACTTTCGTCTTGAAGATATATATAATTTGACTTGGTCTCCGGTTGATATCACGAACCTATCCATATATAATATATCAATACCTTTTCTTTTTAAACAAACGTCACATATATATACTTGTTATACTTTTAATACTTTGAATAATTCCTTAGTCCGTAGTTAGCAGCTCGTTGTTAGTAATTCAATTTTAATGGTTCATTTTTAGATGTTTAATATACCCGCAATGAAATAAATAAAATCCCCAACGAAATAAATAAAACCCCATCGTATATGTATTGGTCGAGATTAATCTTGACCCACGGTACCGGTGTTGTCAAATGACGTGTTGCGTACATAAAGTACCGGTGTTGTCAAATAACGTGTTGCGTACAAACATGGGGTCTTATGATTAATCTTCTCGTGTTGTTTACGGGTGATCCTGAACCATATAAAATTGAATTATAAGTACATATATATAAAAATATCATGTTATCTTAGAAATATGCGATTTATTTAATTTTTCCCAATTAATCCCGAAGTTAAACAAGTCTAGGATAACCAATTTTGTTTCGGTCATAGTTTCTTCGTTACAAATCCGTTTTCGTTGATTCAACTTGCCATCTCCTTGGATCGAGTCCCTATTTAAGACTATGAACTGAAAATACCTTGGTTTGTATTCAAAATCACACGGCATAGGTGAAACTTTAGTGAAACTTATGAAGTTAAACATTTTTGTTACAAAAAAAAAAATAACACTTAATGACCATTTTTCTAAAAATACTTATACTTTGAATTAAATCATGAAATTTTTATGTGTTAACATATTTATAGTAAAAATCATTTTTACAGAACATAAACCTCCAATTCAAAGTTGAAGATAGTTTTTAATTATCCAACCCAAAACAGTCCCCGGTTACACTCCGACGTCGTAAAAACAGTTTTTAAGATATTCTTTGAAAAACCAAGTTATACCTTGTTAAGTTAGCATATATTTAAGTTATATTACAGGCCTTGAAGTATTTTAAAAGTTAAGTTAGAAGGATCTATTTAGTTTGCAAACAAGTTTGAAAACTTTCAAACTATGTTCTTGTTGTTAAAATTGTATACCACAAAATATGATAGCTATATATATATGAATCGAATAAGGTTATGAAAATAGATACTACCTCAAGTTCCTTGGACAAGGTTGCTGTAAAAGAGGAGTAAAAAGCTAGAACCAAAAGGGTGATGGAATTGGATGAAAGATTGGAAGTAAGTTTGTGTTCTTGGAAGGATTTCTTGAAGTGTTTTTGTATGGTTTTCTTATGGTGTTTAAGTAAGGTTTTTGAAGCTAGATGATGGGGAAAATGCTTGGAGATGATCAAGTATGAAGTTAAGAGTATTTTGAGAGAGAAATGGAAGTGTAAGTATGAGAAAATGGGGTGAAGAAATGGTGTGCATGCATAAAAACGTTTTTAGGTTATAAAGGAAAAAAAAAGATACCTAACTTTGTTTTCTTGCTAAATAATTCATGCTACTTGACAAATGGTTGGTTCCACATGTTTCTTAATCATTTAAGGCTGCTAAGGAGCAGATTTTTATTGGTATATACCAATAGTAAATACATCTAGAAGCTGCGTATGATACGGGTACATATACCCTAGGTATACGTATAGAAATCTTTGAGAAAACGGAACGAGGATTCAAATATAGCTATCTTTTGTAAATATACTTATATTGTTTTATGTATTTAAGTCTTTAAAAGTGATTAAATACATTACTTATACGATATATGTATAAACATTATAGGTCATAAGTATTTAAGTCAAATAACGTTACGTATGGTTATCGTTTTGAAAACTTAAGTTAGTAGTTTCAAAATATACTTATAACTTATTGTTATTAATACAAAATGAGATATTAAAACATTCTTAGATCATGTTAAATATGTATATATACATATATATACACAAACGTATAATTATCATATATTGTATAGTTCGTGATATCATCGGTCAAACTAGACGGTCAAACGTTGTGTAAAACTCTTTTCGAAAACATAAGTCTCAACAATTTGGATTGCTTATCATGTTGGTAAGGTTTAATTTATGTAAATATTAATCTTATAAGTATAGAACGATCGAAAAAGTGCGGGTCAACTTTAGGGTTTTTGCTTATCGTGTCGGAACCATATAGAGATTAGAGTTTAAATTTGATCGGAAATTTCCGGGTCGTTACATCTTACTTCCCGACGAAGTAAAAATCTGTGAAAGTGAGTTATAGTCCCACTTTTAAAATCTAATATTTTTGGGATGAGAATACATGCAGGTTTTATAAATGATTTACAAAATAGACACAAGTACGTGAAACTACATTCTATGGTTGAATTATTAAAATCGAATATGCCCCTTTTTATTAAGTCTGGTAATCTAAGAATTAGGGAACAGACACCCTAATTGACGCAAATCCTAAAGATAGATCTATTGGGCCTAACAAACCCCATCCAAAGTACTGGATGCTTTAGTACTACGAAATTTATATCATATCCGAAGGGTGTCCCAGAATGATGGGGATATTCTTATATATGCATCTTGTTAATGTCGGTTACCAGGTGTTCACCATATGAATGATTTTTATCTCTATGTATGGGAAGTGTATTGAAATATGAAATCTTGTGTTCTATTATTATGATTTGATATATATAGGTTAAACCTATAACTCACCAACATTTTTGTTGACGTTTTAAGCATGTTTATTCTCAGGTGATTATTAAGAGCTTCCGCTGTCGCATACTTAAATAAGGACGAGATTTGGAGTCCATGCTTGTATGATATTGTGTAAAAACTGCATTCAAGAAACTTATTTTGTTGTAACATATTTGTATTGTAAACCATTATGTAATGGTCGTGTGTAAATAGGATATTTTAGATTATCATTATTTGATAATCTACGTAAAGCTTTTTAAACCTTTATTAATGAAATAAAGGTTATGGTTTGTTTTGAAATGAATGCAGTCTTTAAAAAACGTCTCATATAGAGGTCAAAACTTCGCAACGAAATCAATTAATATGGAACGTTTTTAATCAATAAGAACGGGACATTTCATGACTTACGTTCCGGGTATCATCAAATGCGAGTGAAAGAAGATGATATTCCAAAGACTGCTTTCAGAACACGTTACTGTCATTACGAGTTTATGGTCATGCCGTTTGGTTTAACTAATGCACCAGCTGTGTTCATGGACCTTATGAACCGAGTGTGTGGATCATACCTTGACAAGTTTGTCATTGTTTTCATTGATGACATACTTATTTACTCAAAGAATGACCAAGAACACGGTGAACATTTGAGAAAGGTGTTAGAAGTATTGAGGAAGGAAGAATTGTACGCTAAGTTTTCAAAGTGTGCATTTTGGTTGGAAGAAGTTCAATTCCTCGGTTACATAGTGAACAAAGAAGGTATTAAGGTGGATCCGGCAAAGATAGAAACTGTTGAAAAGTGGGAAACCCCGAAAACTCCGAAACACATACGCCAGTTTTTAGGACTAGCTGGTTACTACAGAAGGTTCATCCAAGACTTTTCCAGAATAGCAAAACCCTTGACTGCATTAACGCATAAAGGGAAGAAATTTGAATGGAATGATGAACAAGAGAAAGTGTTTCAGTTATTGAAGAAAAAGCTAACTACGGCACCTATATTGTCATTGCTTGAAGGGAATGATGATTTTGTGATTTATTGTGACGCATCAAAGCAAGGTCTCGGTTGTGTATTAATGCAACGAACGAAGGTGATTGCTTATGCGTCTAGACAATTGAAGATTCACGAACAAAATTATACGACGCATGATTTGGAATTAGGCGCGGTTGTTTTTGCATTAAAGACTTGGAGGCACTACTTATATGGGGTCAAAAGTATTATATATACCGACCACAAAAGTCTTCAACACATATTTAATCAGAAACAACTGAATATGAGGCAGCGTAGGTGGATTGAATTATTGAATGATTACGACTTTGAGATTCGTTACCACCCGGGGAAGGCAAATGTGGTAGCCGATGCCTTGAGCAGGAAGGACAGAGAACCCATTCGAGTAAAATCTATGAACATAATGATTCATAATAACCTTACTACTCAAATAAAGGAGGCACAACAAGGAGTTTTAAAAGAGAGAAATTTAAAGGATGAAATACCCAAAGGATCGGAGAAGCATCTTAATATTCTGGAAGACGGAACCCGGTATAAGGCTGAAAGGATTTGGGTACCAAAATTTGGAGATATGAGAGAAATGGTACTTAGAGAAGCTCATAAAACCAGATACTCAATACATCCTGGAACGGGGAAGATGTACAAGGATCTCAAGAAACATTTTTGGTGGCCGGGTATGAAAGCCGATGTTGCTAAATACGTAGGAGAATGTTTGACGTGTTCTAAGGTCAAAGCTGAGCATCAGAAACCATCAGGTCTACTTCAACAACCCGAAATCCCGGAATTGAAATGGGAAAACATGTGACGACCCGAAAATTTCCGACCAAATTTAAACCTAACCTTTATATGTTTCTGACACGATAAGCAGAATTTGTAATGTTGAATCTCAAAAAGTTTGGAACTACATTCATGTAATCAATTACTCTTTGACCGTGTTCGACGATTCACGAACAATTATGTCATAACCCGTCCTTAACCATAAGAACGAGTTAGATAACGTATGATTTCATTGCGAGGTATTGACCTCTATATGCGACATTTTTAAAAGAACAACTGCATTTATTTTACATTACAAACCATAACTCTTATGTTAATACAAGCTTTAGACAATATAAAGATGATTGTCGTTTAGCGATAATCTTAGACTTACAAACTTTACATGTGATGATAACAATACGATTTCTAGCATATTTTACATTACAATTCCTCGGATATGCAGTTTTATTTTTGACACAAATATGCATACTCAAGATCTTGCTTAAATTCAACATGTTGCAGCGGAAGCTTTTAGTTATCACCTGAGAATAGACATGTTTAAAACGTCAACATAAAGTTGGTGAGATATAGGTTTAATGCCGGCAGCGATATAAATATAGACCACAAGATTTCATATGTAAACACTTTAATAAAAATATTCTAAGTGGTTGAGCACTTGGTAACCATACTTAACATTTAATCACGTCGCATATTCCCTTTATTATGAAATCTTACTACACCGTACCAAGTGTAGTCACGAAATGAAGTACTGTGCAACCGTTGAATACTGGTCGTCCAGTCCGGTTGGGGTTGTCAGGCCCGATAGATCTATCAACAGGATTCGCGTTTACAATACCGCTGTAAATAGTAGTTACCAAGCTACAGGGAATTATGCCAGTGGTACAACTCAACGTAGAATATATTTTTCAGTTACTTGTGTCCATATCGTAAAACATAAAATACATGTATTCTCATCCCGAAATATTTAGAGTTTAAAAGTGGGACTATATACTCACTTTTGCCTTGAAGATATATATATTTTGACTTGGTCTCCGGTTGATATCACGAACCTATCCATATATAGTTTATCAATATATTTCCATTTTAAACAATCGTCACATATATATACTTATTATACTTTTAATAGTTTTAATAATTTCTTAGTCCGTAGTTAGCAGTCCGATGTTAGTAATTCAATTTTAATGGTTCATATTTAGGTGTTTAATAAATAAAACCCCCATCGAAATAAATAAAACCCCATCGTATTTGTATTGGTCGGGATTAATCTTGACCCACGGTACCGGTGTTGTCAAATGACGTGTTGCGTACATAAAGTACCGGTGTTGTCAAATGACGTGTTGCGTACAATCATGGGATCTTATGATTAATCTTCTCGTATTGTTTACGGGTGGTCCTGAAATATATAAAATTAAATTATGAGTACATATATATAAAATATCATGTTATTTTAGAAAGATGTGATTCATTTAATTTTTCTCCAATTATTTTCGTGGCTAAACTAGTTTTGGATATCCGATCTTGTTTTGGTCATAGTTTCTTCGTTACAACTCCGTTTTCGTTGGTTCTACTTGCCACTTCCTTGGATCGAGTTCTTCTTTAAGACTATGAACTGTAAATACCTTAGTTTGTATTCGAAATCACAGGTCATAGGTCAAACTTTGGTGAAATAATGAAGTTAATCATTTTCCCTTATGTAAACAACATTAAATGATTATTTTTCTAAAAATACTTATACTTTGAGTTAAATCATGAAATTTTTATGTGTTATCATATTCATAGTAAATATCATTTTTCCAGAAAATAAACCTCCAATTCAAGGTTCAAAATAGTTTTTAATTATCCAACCCAAAACCGCCCCCGGTTGCACTCCGACGTCGTAAAAACAGTTTTTAAGGTGTTCTTTGAAAAACCAAGTTATACCTTGTTAAATTAGCATATATTTATGATATATTACATGTCTTGAAGTATTTTAAAAGTTAAGTTAGAAGGATCTATTTAGTTTGCAAACAAGTTTGAAAACATTCAAACTATGTTCTTGTTGTTAAAATTTTATACCATAAAATAAGATAGCTATATATATATGAATCGAATAAGGTTATGAACAAAGTTACTACCTCAAGTTACTTGGACAAGATTGCTGTAAAATAGGAGTAAAAACCTAGAACCAAAAGAGTGATGGAGTTGGATGAAAGATTGGAAGCAACTTAAGACATAAACTTGAAATGAAAGTTGTATTTTTGTAGTGTTTTTGTTTGATCTTGTTATGGTGGTGTATAAGGTGATTCTTGAGAGGATTTTTGCTGGAGTTCTTAGAGAGACATGAGGCTAGTAAGTGTGTGTGTTTAGCTAGAGAAATGATGATAGAAGTTGAACCAAAATGAGGTGAGAATACCCCCATTAAAAACGTGAATAGGGGGGGGGGGACATGGACAAATTCCAAGCTTGTAATCTTGTGTAATTAGTCATACTATATTACAAAAGTAATTACCTCTACCTTAGGGCAGTAACAAGGGCTAGTTAGGTGGTGATTTGATGTGTATATACCAATAGTAAATACGTATAGAAGTTAGGTATGATACGAGTACATATACTCTAGATATACGTATAGAAATCTTGTGAAAACGGAACGAGGATTCAAATATAGTTATCTTTTGTGAATATACTTATATTGTTTTATGTATTTAAGTCCTTAAAAAGTGATTAAATACATTACATATACGATATATGTATAAACATTATAGGTTATAAGTATTTATATCAAAAAACGTTACTTAAAGTTATCGTTTTGAAAACTTAAGTTAGTAGTTTCAAAATATACTTATAACTTATTGTTATTAATACAAAATGAGATATTAAAACATCCTTAGATCATGTTAAATATGTATATATACATGTATATACACAAACGTATAATTATCATATGTTATATAGTTCGTGATATCATCGGTCAAACTAGACGGTCGAACGTTGTGTAAATCTCTTTTCAAAAATATAAGTCTCAACAATTTGGGTTGCTTATCATGTTGGTAAGGTTTAATTTATGTAAATATTAATCTTATAAGTATAGATCGATCGAAAAAGTCCGGGTCATTACAGTACCTACCCGTTAAATAAATTTCGTCCCGAAATTTTAAAATCGTACCTATTTTGCGTCATCGGGAAACAAATGCGGGTATTTTTGTTTCATTTGATCCTCTTGCTCCCAAGTAAACTCGGGACCTCTTCGTGCATTCCAACGAACTTTAACGATCAGTATGTTGCTCTGCTTGAGCCGTTTAACTTCACGGTTCATGATCTCGATTGGTTCTTCTATGAATTGTAGTTTCTCGTCAACTTGAATTTCTTCAAGAGGAATGGTGAGGTCTTCCTTTGCAAGACACTTTTTAAGGTTCGAGACGTGAAATGTATTATGTACTCCGGCGAGTTGTTGCGGTAATTCGAGTCGATAAGCTACCAGTCCAATGCGTTCAATGATCTTGAACGGGCCTACATATCTTGGGTTCAGTTTACCCCTTTTTCCGAAGCGTATTACACCTTTCCACGGTGACACCTTTAACATAACCATGTTCCCGATCTGAAACTCTAATGGTTTCCTTCGGACATCGGCGTAGCTCTTTTGGCGGCTACGGGCTGTTTTCAATCTCTCCTTGATTTGTACTATCTTCTCAGTCGTTTCGTGTATGATCTCGGGACCAGTTAATTGTCAATCTCCTACTTCATTCCAACAGATAGGAGATCTACACTTCCTTCCATACAGTGCTTCGAATGGTGCAGCTTTAATGCTCGCATGATAACTATTATTATATGAGAATTCTGCTAACGGTAAATACTTATCCCATCCGTTTCCAAAATCGATCACACATGCCCTGAGCATGTCTTCAAGAGTCTGAATTGTTCTTTCACTCTGCCCGTCAGTTTGCGGATGATATGCGGTGCTCATATCCAAACGAGTTCCTAGTGCCTCCTGTAGCGATTGCCAGAACTTTGATGTAAATCTACTATCACGATCAGATATAATGGAAATAGGTATTCCATGCCTTGAAACTATTTCCTTTATATATAATCGTAATAATTTCTCCATTCTATCCGTTTCCTTTATAGGCAAGAAATGTGTAGATTTGGTAAGACGATCAACAATTACCCAAATGGTGTCGTATCCCCAGGCAGTCTTTGGTAACTTCGTGATGAAATACATGGTAATACCGTCCCATTTCCATTCTGGGATTTCTGGTTGTTGAAGTAATCCTGACGGCTTCTGGTGTTCTGCTTTGACTTTGGAACAAGTTAAACATTCCCCAACATATGTTGCAACGTCTGTCTTCAAATTAGGCCACCAATAATGCGTCTTAAGATCTTGATACATCTTTCCAACTCCAGGATGTATCGAGTATCTTGTCTTATGTGCCTCATTCAATATTAACTTCCTTAATCCACCCAACTTTGGTACCCAAATACGGTTTGCAAAATATCGAATTCCATCTTCCCGCATAATGAGTTGTTTCCCATACTTCTTCATTATTTCATTTCCTATGTTTTCTTTAGTAAGAGCTTCTCGTTGAGCCTCTTTGATTTGTGAGTTGAGATTCATGCGAATTTTTATGTTCATTGCTCGTACTCAAATTGGTTCTCGTTCCTTTCTGCTTAAAGCGTCAGCCACCACATTCGCTTTCCCGGGATGATAACGAATTTCACAATCATAGTCGTTTATTAACACGACCCACCTACGTTGCCTCATGTTCAGCTGTTTCTGATCAAAAATATGTTGAAGGGTTTTATGATCAGTAAACACAGTGCATTTAACCCCATACAAGTAGTGTCTCCATATCTTCAATGCAAACACGACTGCTCCCAATTCTAGATCATGCGTCGTATAATTCCGCTCATGAATCTTCAATTGTCGGGATGCGTATGCAATAACTTTCTTCCGTTGCATAAGAACGCAACCAAAACCTTGTCGCGAAGCGTCACAATATATTTCAAAATCATCGTTCCCTTCTGGTAACGATAAAATAGGCGCCGTAGTTAACTTCTTCTTCAGTAATTGAAATGCGTTCTCCTGCTCCGAGGTCCATTCGTATTTCTTCCCTTTTTCCGTTAACGCAGTCAACGGCTTAGCTATTCGGGAAAAATCTTGAATAAACCTTCTATAATAACCGGCTAAACCCAAAAATTGGCGTATCTGCGTTGATGTCTTAGGAGTCTCCCATTTTTCAATGGCTTCAATTTTTGCTGGATCAACCTGAATTCCTTTGCTACTAACAACGTGGCCAAGAAATTGCACTTCTTTCAACCAGAAAGCACATTTAGAAAATTTAGCATATAGCTGTTCTTTTCTCAACAACTCTAATATCAACCTTAAATGCTGCTCATGCTCTTGCTCACTCTTGGAATAGATAAGAATATCATCAATGAAAACGATAACAAACTTATCTAAATATGGACTACAAACTCGATTCATGAGGTCCATGAATACAGCTGGTGCATTTGTCAACCCAAACGGCATGACCAAAAATTCGTAATGACCATAACGTGTCCGAAAAGCAGTTTTCGGTATATCTTCTTCTTTGATGCGTAATTGATGATAGCCCGATCTTAGGTCAATTTTCGAGTACACACATGATCCTTGGAGTTGATCAAATAAGTCGTCAATTCTCGGTAGTGGATACCGATTTTTGATAGTTAACTTATTTAATTCACGATAATCTATACACATCCTAAAAGATCCATCTTTCTTTTTAACAAATAGAATCAGAGCTCCCCACGGTGAAGTACTTGGTCGTATGAATCCACGATCCAGTAATTCTTTTAACTGACTCTGAAGTTCTTTTAACTCGGACGGTGCAAGTCTATATGGAGCACGAGCCACTGGTGCAGCTCCTGGTACTAAATCTATTTGAAATTCTACAGATCTAAATGGAGGTAATCCCGGCAATTCTTCCGGAAAAACTTCAGAAAAATCTCTTGCCACCGGCACGTCGTTGATGCACTTCTCTTTTTCTTTCTTTTTGACTTTATTAACATGTGCTAGAATAGCATAACATCCCTTTTCTAAACACTTCTTGGCTTTCAAACAACTAATGAGTTTTAGCTTTGAATTACCCTTCTCCCCATAAATCATCACCGGCATTTTATCCTTACAAGGAATGCGAATTGCCTTCTTGGCACACACAACTTCAGCTCCTACTTTGGACATCCAGTCCATGCCGACTATTACATCAAAACTTCCTAATTCTACGGGTATTAAGTCAATTTTAAATTTTTCTCCGGCTAAATTTATTTTACAATCACGGCAAATTTTATCGGCTTTAATTAGTTTACCATTAGCTAACTCAATCATGTACTTAGCATCTAGAGGTAATGATGAACAATTCAATTTAGCGTAAAAGCCTCTACTCACGTAACTTCTATCGGCACCAGTATCAAATATAATAGATGCGGATAAGTTATTAATGGTAAACGTACCCGTAACAAGCTCCGGGTCTTCACACGCCTCTCTAGCATTAATAACAAATGCTCTTCCACGTGCAGATCCATTATTCTTCTCTGGATTCGGACACTGGCGCTTATAGTGACCTTGTTTTCCACACCCATAACAAGTAATGGTAGCCAAAGCAGTTCTATTTGCATTGGTGGCAGGAGTCTTGGTACCATTTGTATTTGTAACGAGAGCCCTACAATCTTCAGCAAGATGACCCTTTCGATTACATTTGTTGCATACCACATTACAGTAGCCAGAGTGATGTTTGTGGCATCGGTTACATAAAGGATTTTGTCCTTTGTAACCAAAGCTTGAACCACTACCTGCACCTTGCGTGGTTTCTTGTTTCTTAAAAGATTGTTGTTGGTTACCTCGACCATAATTTCCATTCCACTTTCTTTTATTACCTGATACCTTCACATCAGTATTGGATACTTTCTTATCCATGATGACCTGATCCATTAGCTCGTTTGCCATGGTTATAGCTTCATGAATTGTCTTAGGTTTCGATGCTGTAACATTTGCCTTGACCTTTTTGGGCAAACCATCTTTGTACATTTCAATCTTCCGTTCTTCGGTTGGAACCAATTCAGGACATAGCAAAACTAATTCCATGAATCGCTGATTGTAGTTGGTGATTTCAGTACCAATAACCTTCAGACTTCGTAATTCATCTTCCAACTTCCTAACCTCGTTCCTTGGACAATATTCGTTGAGTAACATTGTTTTGAATTCTTCCCATGGAGTATCATAAGCTACATCTCCTCCTACAGCCTTCACAAAATTTTTCCACCACGTGAGTGCACTATCTTGTAAAGTGCACGATGCATACTTGGTCATGTCCTTTTCAACACAACCACTGATTTTAAACACAGTCTCCATCTTTTCTATCCACCGGGTTAAACCGATCGGTCCTTCCGTTCCACTGAATGATGAGGGCTTGCAAGCTTGAAAAGTCTTGTAGGTACATCCTACACGAGGATTTGGGTTAACTGCAGCAGCTCTTGCAGCTTCGACCCATAACATTCTGTCGTTCACTTGCTGGTTGATGAATTCCTCGACTTCTTGTTCCGTCATTCGATTCAATCGCGCCATTTCCTAATGAAAGAAAATAATTATTCACATGGAATATTATAGATGTAGTGTGTATTTATAGTACATTATAGCTTGTTAACAATATGAACCAGGTATTATTATAAAAGCCTTTTCTTCTTATTAGCATTTTATAATTATATCTAGGGTAGTACCTACCCGTTAATGTTCATACTTAATAGCTTAGTACAGAACCAATTACTACAATCTAAATAATACTTAACCATGGAAAATTATTGCATTTCATACTTCACTATTTTACATATGCTTATCTTACATCGAACATTAAGCAAACCATACTAATAATATTATACAAAACATTATATGATCCCATGGTTTAATACGGCAGCGCATCGTTTGGTCTATTTTCTAGAACGTTTAGGTTCAAGGAATGGCCTAACGCTTATCCTAGCTGTCTGCCTATATTTTGGCTGTGGGGCTGAAGAACTAGATGCCGGGATAGAACGAATAGGAATAGCGGGAATAGGGGTGGTAGTGTCTAGTGGAGTTGGTGCCACATCATCCTTACTAAACTCAGGATTTGAATTTTCTAATTCATTAGCCTTTCGTTTCTTTCCTAGTTCGAACTTGTCTTTCGTAATTTCTTGTATTTCTTCCTCGGGTTCACTTTCCTCCTCGGGTTCACTTTCCTCCTCGGGTTCACTTTCCTCCTCGGGTTCACTTTCCGGGTTCTTTATTGTTGGTTCATCCGGAATTTGTGAGTCTTCCCCAAAGATATTATTTTCGTCATCGGATAGGTTAATGACTGAAACACCATCTGAAGATTCTGATTCGGAGTCGCTGAATGTGATAATAAGTTTTGAGCCCGACATCTATCACATAAAAACTAACCCATTAGTACTACATAATATTTACATATAAATTTTAACCAACAATGATAAGCAATGGTTGTTAAATCAGATCCGGTCAAAGTCCAGACTTACTAATGTATCCTAACGACTTATCAGTTAGACACACTAATGCAAACCTGGTTCGCTAAGACCACCGCTCTGATACCACATGTCATAACCCGTCCTTAACCATAAGAACGAGTTAGATAACGTATGATTTCATTGCGAGGTATTGACCTCTATATGCGACATTTTTAAAAGAACAACTGCATTTATTTTACATTACAAACCATAACTCTTATGTTAATACAAGCTTTAAACAATATAAAGATGATTATCGTTTAGCGATAATCTTAGACTTACAAACTTTACATGTGATGATAACAATACGATTTCTAGCATATTTTACATTACAATTCCTCGGATATGCAGTTTTATTTTTGACACAAATATGCATACTCAAGATCTTGCTTAAATTCAACATGTTGCAGCAGAAGCTTTTAGTTATCACCTGAGAATAGACATGTTTAAAACGTCAACATAAAGTTGGTGAGATATAGGTTTAATGCCGGCAGCGATATAAATATAGACCACAAGATTTCATATGTAAATACTTTAATAAAAATATTCTAAGTGGTTGAGCACTTGGTAACCATACTTAACATTTAATCACGTCGCATATTCCCTTTATTATGAAATCTTACTACACCGTACCAAGTGTAGTCACGAAACGAAGTACTGTGCAACCGTTGAATACTGGTCGTCCAGTCCGGTTGGGGTTGTCAGGCCCGATAGATCTATCAACAGGATTCGCGTTTACAATACCGCTGTAAATAGTAGTTACCAAGCTACAGGGAATTATGCCAGTGGTACAACTCAACGTAGAATATATTTTTCAGTTACTTGTGTCCATATCATAAAACATAAAATACATGTATTCTCATCCCGAAATATTTAGAGTTTAAAAGTGGGACTATATACTCACTTTTGCCTTGAAGATATATATATTTTGACTTGGTCTCCGGTTGATATCACGAACCTATCCATATATAGTTTATCAATATATTTCCATTTTAAACAATCGTCACATATATATACTTATTATACTTTTAATAGTTTTAATAATTTCTTAGTCCGTAGTTAGCAGTCCGATGTTAGTAATTCAATTTTAATGGTTCATATTTAGGTGTTTAATAAATAAAACCCCCATCGAAATAAATAAAACCCCATCGTATTTGTATTGGTCGGGATTAATCTTGACCCACGGTACCGGTGTTGTCAAATGACGTGTTGCGTACATAAAGTACCGGTGTTGTCAAATGACGTGTTGCGTACAATCATGAGATCTTATGATTAATCTTCTCGTATTGTTTACGGGTGGTCCTGAAATATATAAAATTAAATTATGAGTACATATATATAAAATATCATGTTATTTTAGAAAGATGTGATTCATTTAATTTTTCTCCAATTATTTTCGTGGCTAAACTAGTTTTGGATATCCGATCTTGTTTTGGTCATAGTTTCTTCGTTACAACTCCGTTTTCGTTGGTTCAACTTGCCACTTCCTTGGATCGAGTTCTTCTTTAAGACTATGAACTGTAAATACCTTAGTTTTTATTCGAAATCACAGGTCATAGGTCAAACTTTGGTGAAACTTATGAAGTTAATCATTTTCCCTTATGTAAACAACATTAAATGATTATTTTTCTAAAAATACTTATACTTTGAGTTAAATCATGAAATTTTTATGTGTTATCATATTCATAGTAAATATCATTTTTCCAGAAAATAAACCTCCAATTCAAGGTTCAAAATAGTTTTTAATTATCCAACCCAAAACCACCCCCGGTTGCACTCCGACGTCGTAAAAACAGTTTTTAAGGTGTTCTTTGAAAAACCAAGTTATACCTTGTTAAATTAGCATATATTTATGATATATTACATGTCTTGAAGTATTTTAAAAGTTAAGTTAGATGGATCTATTTAGTTTGCAAACAAGTTTGAAAACATTCAAACTATGTTCTTGTTGTTAAAATTTTATACCATAAAATAAGATAGCTATATATATATGAATCGAATAAGGTTATGAACAAAGTTACTACCTCAAGTTACTTGGACAAGATTGCTGTAAAATAGGAGTAAAAACCTAGAACCAAAAGAGTGATGGAGTTGGATGAAAGATTGGAAGCAACTTAAGACATAAACTTGAAATGAAAGTTGTATTTTTGTAGTGTTTTTGTTTGATCTTGTTATGGTGGTGTATAAGGTGATTCTTGAGAGGATTTTTGCTGGAGTTCTTAGAGAGGCATGAGGCTAGTAAGTGTGTGTGTTTAGCTAGAGAAATGATGATAGAAGTTGAACCAAAATGAGGTGAGAATACCCCCATTAAAAACGTGAATGGGGGGGGGGACATGGACAAATTCCAAGCTTGTAATTTTGTGTAATTAGTCATACTATCTTACAAAAGTAATTACCTCTACCTTAGGGCAGTAACAAGGGCTAGTTAGGTGGTGATTTGATGTGTATATACCAATAGTAAATACGTATAGAAGTTAGGTATGATACGAGTACATATACTCTAGATATACGTATAGAAATCTTGTGAAAACGGAACGAGGATTCAAATATAGTTATCTTTTGTGAATATACTTATATTGTTTTATGTATTTAAGTCCTTAAAAAGTGATTAAATACATTACATATACGATATATGTATAAACATTATAGGTTATAAGTATTTATATCAAAAAACGTTACTTAAAGTTATCGTTTTGAAAACTTAAGTTAGTAGTTTCAAAATATACTTATAACTTATTGTTATTAATACAAAATGAGATATTAAAACATCCTTAGATCATGTTAAATATGTATATATACATGTATATACACAAACGTATAATTATCATATGTTATATAGTTCGTGATATCATCGGTCAAACTAGACGGTCAAACGTTGTGTAAATCTCTTTTCAAAAATATAAGTCTCAACAATTTGGGTTGCTTATCATGTTGGTAAGGTTTAATTTATGTAAATATTAATCTTATAAGTATAGATCGATCGAAAAAGTCCGGGTCATTACAAATTATGTGTATATAGATATGTATATATAATATATAATAACTGAAAACATTAACAAAGTATTTGATATATATGATACTTTACATGAACGTATTTGTTTCGATATATTTATCGACAGAATTAAGAGATAATATCAAATGATTGAATTATCAGATACATTATGATATGATTACGGGATAATGTTATGAGGTCCACTGTGATTTAAGAAATCTATTCTTTTTGACAATATTCGGAAAATGGTAAAGTGATCTATAAGTAAGAACGTGGAGTGTAAATAACTTAGATGTTGGATATCGACAAGTTAAGTAACTCGACATTTTTCATTAAGATGATTTCATACGTTTATTAAACCTTTGGACTTTATCACATGCTTCACCAACAGACTGTAATTTAAAAACTTGAAACCTATTATGAATATATATAATTCTACTTTTCTAAAATGTTTTATGATATAACGATTTAAATTAATATTAAATATATTTATACGCGTATTATACGTACATAGTTTTATACTTTTACTAAACTTTAACTTTACCTTTACTTTACTTTTACTTTACTTTTACTTTACTTTAACTTTAATAATTCACTTTAATAATTCACTTTAATAATTCATACTTTAATAATTCACTTTAATAATTCATACTTTAATAATTCACTTTAATAATTCATTCTTTAATAATTTACTTTAATAATTCAAAAATCTATTATAAATAGAATTCAATAGGTTTCATTATTTGATAGAAACTTGAAAATATATTTCTCTAAACTCTCTCAATCGAATTATATATATATATATATATATATATATATATATATATATATATATATATATATATATATATATATATATATATATATATATATATATATATATATATATATATATTTAATTAGTATTATTTCAAGATATTATTAGTATACATAAAATACTACGACGGAGTTATATTCAGACTATTTCAAAATAAGTTTTCAAATGGGATAGAGCTAAGGAAATTATGGGTTATAGCTATGAAGGTTATGGGTATTGATCGAGGGTATTGCTCGTGAGGTCAACCTAACGTTTATCATTTTCGTTGTGTCTACGTACTTTCTTGCAATATTGAATCACAATATTGATACGTGAGCATTCATATCTTATCTTTTATATATTAATAGTGTATCCCTGACTAGTGCTCGAGTATATATGATTATGCATGTTTGTATGCTTAGTTTCGTCGTTAAATAGTTTATGATAAATCACAAATTTGATACATATGCTACTGAGATAAGTTATATGATATGCATGTCGTTGAAAATCTGAAGAAAAAATTAATAACTTTTCATTTAGAAATCGTGTGGTTTCGATGAACGGATTAAAAGATATGGTCAATTGAATTATCATTAATTTTAATATTATTATTAAAACGATTATTATAACTGTTATCAGTTGATGTTATTACTAAAATTATCTTTATTACTAAAAATTAATATTTTTATTGAAACTATCATTTTATTATTTTTATCATTATTATTATTATTATTAATATTATTTTATCAAATAAATATGCGTACAAAGATATTTTTACCACACGTAATGTAATTACATTAATAATACATACCACTATATTTTTATGATATTAAGTGAATTTTATAAATTTTATTATTTGAGATATATAAAAGTATATTTTTATCATATATGAATTTTAATATAAATTTTTATTTATTAATAAATGACTTGTATTATTTAGTATAATAAGATCTGATAAATATATTTAAATATATAAAACTACTATATATAAGTTATATAATAAACATGTGTAGATTTTGGAAGTCATTTTGGGTCAAGTTGACTTTTTTTGACTTTTGCATGTCGGTCTCGAGCATTAGGATTGTGATACACTACGACTTGACCTAAATTGTTAGACAGATATTGACCAACATATAAATATATATACTTAATATAGGTTCGTGAATCCGAGACAAACACTGCACTTGTTCAGTGCCGTCATATACATAATTGCTACGAAATACAGTATTGTGAGTTTCATTTGCTCCCTTTTTATATATATTTTTGGGCTGAGAATACATGCGCTGATTTATAAATATTTTACGAAATAGGCACAAGTACTAAAACTAATTCTATGTGGGTTTAAACCAGAAATATACCCTTAGCTTGGTAACATTAAACTACTTGTCTATGTACGGTAGGCGCGAATCCTAAAGATAGATCTATTGGGTCTGACAAACCCCATCCTGACTATGGGATGCTTTAGTACTTCGAGGTTATTTTAAACACACCTGATCTGGTGTAGTTCAGAGGGTAAAACATGAATGTTAAAGCTTGTTACCGGGTGCCTACAACTTATAGAATACTTTTATACACTTGTGAGTGTACGGATATTTATAGAAACTGAAATCTTGTGGTCTATTACTATTACGGAAATGATGGATTATGATAAATTAATGAACTCACCAACCTTTTGGTTGACACTTTAAAGCATGTTTATTCTCAGGTATTAAAGAATTCTTCCGCTGTGCATTAGCTCATTTTAAGGATATTACTTGGAGTCATTCAAGACATACTTTGAAAGACGTTGCATTCGAGTCGTTGAGTTCATCAAGATTAATATTAAGTCAATTATAGTTGGATGTAATATGAAATGGTATGCATGCCGTCAATTTTTTATGTAAAGAAAGTTTGTCATTTAAAAACGAATGCAATGTTTGTAAAACGTATCATATAGAGGTCAAATACCTCGCGATGTAATCAACTATTGTGAATCGTTTATAATGTATATGAACGGGTCCTTTCAAAACAATACCATGGATTTCATCACTAAATTGCCAAGGACTGCAAGTGGTTTTGATACTATTTGGGTAATAGTTGATCGTCTCACCAAATCAGCACACTTCCTGCCAATAAGAGAAGATGACAAGATGGAGAAGTTAGTACGACTGTATTTAAAGGAAGTCGTCTCCAGACATGGAATACCAATCTCTATTATCTCTGATAGGGATGGCAGATTTATTTCAAGATTCTGGCAGATATTACAGCAAGCATTAGGAACTCGTCTAGACATGAGTACTGCCTATCATCCACAAACTGATGGGCCGAGCGAAAGGATGATACAAACGCTTGAAGACATGCTACGAGCATGTGTTATTGATTTCGGAAACAGTTGGGATCGACATCTACCGTTAGCAGAATTTTCCTACAACAACAGCTTCCATTCAAGCATTGAGATGGCGCCGTTTGAAGCACTTTATGGTAGAAAGTGCAGGTCTCCGATTTGTTGGAGTGAAGTGGGGGATAGACAGATTACGGGTCCGGAGATTATACAAGAAACTACCAAGAAGATCATCCGAATTCAACAACGGTTGAAAACCGCCCAAAGTCGACAAAAGAGCTACGCTGACATTAAAAGAAAAGATATAGAATTTGAAATTGGAGAGATGTTCATGCTTAAAGTTGCACCTTGGAAAGGCGTTGTTCGATTTGGTAAACGAGGGAAATTAAATCCAAGGTATATTGGACCATTCAAGATTATTGATCGTGTCGGACCAGTAGCTTACCGACTTGAGTTACCTCAATAACTCGCGGCTGTACATAACACTTTCCACGTCTTGAATTTGAAGAAATGTTTTGCTAAAGAAGATCTCACTATTCCGTTAGATGAAATCCAAATCAACGAAAAACTTCAATTCATCGAAGAACCCGTCGAAATAATGGATCGTGAGGTTAAAAGACTTAAGCAAAACAAGATACCAATTGTTAAGGTTCGATGGAATGCTCGTAGAGGACCCGAGTTCACCTGGGAGCGTGAAGATCAGATGAAGAAGAAATACCCGCATCTATTTCCAGAAGATTCGTCAACACCTTCAACAGCTTAAAATTTCGGGACGAAATTTATTTAACGGGTAGGTACTGTAGTGACCCGAACTTTTCCATGTTTATATATATATTAATTGAGATTGATATTTACATGATTAAATGTTTCCAACATGTTAAGCAATCAAATTTGTTAAGACTTGATTAATTGAAATATGTTTCATATAGACAATTGACCACCCAAGTTGACCGGTGATTCACGAACGTTAAAACTTGTAAAAACTATATGATGACATATATATGGATATATATATATATAGTTAACATGATACTATGATAAGTAAACATATCATTAAGTATATTAACAATGAACTACATATGTAAAAACAAGACTACTAACTTAATGATTTTTAAACGAGACATATATGTAACGATTATCGTTGTAAAGACATTTAATGTATATATATCATATTAAGAGATATTCATACATGATAATATCATGATAATATAATAATTTAAAATCTCATTTTATATTATAAACATTGGGTTAACAACATTTAACAAGATCGTTAACCTAAATGTTTCAAAACAACACTTACATGTAACGACTAACGATGACTTAACGACTCAGTTAAAATGTATATACATGTAGTGTTTTAATATGTATTTATACACTTTTGAAAGACTTCAATACACTTATCAAAATACTTCTACTTAACAAAAATGCTTACAATTACATCCTCGTTCTGTTTCATCAACAATTCTACTCGTATGCACCCGTATTCGTACTCGTACAATACACAGCTTTTAGATGTATGTACTATTGGTATATACACTCCAATGATCAGCTCTTAGCAGCCCATGTGAGTCACCTAACACATGTAGGAACCATCATTTGGCAACTAGCATGAAATATCTCATAAAATTACAAAAATATGAGTAATCATTCATGACTTATTTACATGAAAATAAAATTACATATCCTTTATATCTAATCCATACACCAATGACCAAAAACACCTACAAACACTTTCATTCTTCAATTTTATTCATATAATTGATCTCTCTCAAGTTCTATCTTCAAGATCTAAGTGTTCTTCATATATTCTACAAGTTCTAGTTACATAAAATCAAGAATACTTTCAAGTTTGCTAGCTCACTTCCAATCTTGTAAGGTGATCATCCAACCTCAAGAAATCTTTGTTTCTTACAGTAGGTTATCATTATAATACAAGGTAATAATCATATTCAAACTTTGGTTCAATTTCTATAACTATAACAATCTTATTTCAAGTGATGATCTTACTTGAACTTGTTTTCGTGTCATGATTCTGCTTCAAGAACTTCGAGCCATTCAAGGATCCGTTGAAGCTAGATCCATTTTTCTCTTTTCCAGTAGGTTTATCCAAGGAACTTAAGGTAGTAATGATGTTCATAACATCATTCGATTCATATATATAAAGCTATCTTATTCGAAGGTTTAAACTTGTAATCACTAGAACATAGTTTAGTTAATTCTAAACTTGTTCGCAAACAAAAGTTAATCCTTCTAACTTGACTTTTAAAATCAACTAAACACATGTTCTATATCTATATGATATGCTAACTTAATGATTTAAAACCGGGAAACACGAAAAACACCATAAAATCGGATTTACGCCGTCGTAGTAATACCGCGGGCTGTTTTGGGTTAGTTAATTAAAAACTATGATAAACTTTGATTTAAAAGTTGTTATTCTGAGAAAATGATTTTTATTATGAACATGAAACTATATCCAAAAATTATGGTTAAACTCAAAGTGAAAGTATGTTTTCTAAAATGGTCATCTAGACGTCGTTCTTTCGACTGAAATGACTACCTTTATAAAAACGACTTGTAACTTATTTTTCCGAATATAAACCTATACTTTTTCTGTTTAGATTCATAAAATAGAGTTCAATATGAAACCATAGCAATTTGATTCACTCAAAACGGATTTAAAATGAAGAAGTTATGGGTAAAACAAGATTGGATAATTTTTCTCATTTTAGCTACGTGAAAATTGGTAATAAATCTATTCCAACCATAACTTAATCAACTTGTATTGTATATTATGTAATCTTGAGATACCATAGACACGTATACAATGTTTCGACCTATCATGTCGACACATCTATATATATTTCGGAACAACCATAGACACTCTATATGTGAATGTTGGAGTTAGCTATACAGGGTTGAGGTTGATTCCAAAATATATATAGTTTGAGTTGTGATCAATACTGAGATACGTATACACTGGGTCGTGGATTGATTCAAGATAATATTTATCGATTTATTTCTGTACATCTAACTGTAGACAACTAGTTGTAGGTTACTAACGAGGACAGCTGACTTAATAAACTTAAAACATCAAAATATATTAAAAGTGTTGTAAATATATTTTGAACATACTTTGATATATATGTATATATTGTTATAGGTTCGTGAATCAACCAGTGGCCAAGTCTTACTTCCCGACGAAGTAAAAATCTGTGAAAGTGAGTTATAGTCCCACTTTTAAAATCTAATATTTTTGGGATGAGAATACATGCAGGTTTTATAAATGATTTACAAAATAGACACAAATACGTGAAACTACATTCTATGGTTGAATTATCGAAATCGAATATGCCCCTTTTTATTAAGTCTGGTAATCTAAGAATTAGGGAACAGACACCCTAATTGACGCGAATCCTAAAGATAGATCTATTGGGCCTAACAAACCACATCCAAAGTACCGGATGCTTTAGTACTTCGAAATTTATATCATATCCGAAGGGTGTCCCGGAATGATGGGGATATTCTTATATATGCATCTTGTTAATGTCGGTTACCAGGTGTTCACCATATGAATGATCTTTATCTCTATGTATGGGATGTGTATTGAAATATGAAATCTTGTGGTCTATTATTATGATTTGATATATATAGGTTATACCTATAACTCACCAACATTTTTGTTGACGTTTTAAGCATGTTTATTCTCAGGTGATTATTAAGAGCTTCCGCTGTCGCATACTTAAATAAGGACGAGATTTGGAGTCCATGCTTGTATGATATTGTGTAAAAACTGCATTCAAGAAACTTATTTTGTTGTAACATATTTGTATTGTAAACCATTATGTAATGGTCGTGTGTAAACAGGATATTTTAGATTATCATTATTTGATAATCTACGTAAAGATTTTTAAACCTTTATTGATGAAATAAAGGTTATGGTTTGTTTTAAAATGAATGCAGTCTTTGAAAAACGTCTCATATAGAGGTCAAAACCTCGCAACGAAATCAATTAAAATGGAACGTTTTTAATCAATAAGAACGGGACATTTCAGTCTAGTGGTGTACAAGCAACAAGGATGATAGCTATTATGACCAATACAGTAGGAAAAATCATGTGAAGACCCGTCCTAATCCATCCGGACGAAGTCCATATCGATTATAAACGATTCACAACAGTTGATTACATCGCGAGGTACTTGACCTCTATATGATACATTTTACAAACATTGCATTCGTTTTTGAAAAGACAAACTTTCATTACATCGAAAGTTGACAGGCATGCATACCATTTCATAATATATCCAACTATAATTGACTTGATAATAATCTTGATGAACTCGACGACTCGAATGCAACGTCTTTTGAAATATGCCATGAATGACTCCAAGTAATATCTATAAAATGAGCAAATACACAGCGGAAGATTTCTTTCGTACCTGAGAATAAACATGCTTTAAAGTGTCAACCAAAAGGTTGGTGAGTTCATTAGTTTAACTTAAACAATCGTTTCCATCATTTTAATAGACCACAAGATTTCAGATTTCCATTTCTCATAAACATACGTCCCATGCATAGAGACAAAAATATCATTCATATGGATTGAACACCTGGTAACCGACATTAACAATATGCATATATAAGAATATCCCCATCATTCCGGGATCCTCCTTCGGACATGATATAAATTTCGAAGTACTAAAACATCCGGTACTTTGGATGGGGCTTGTTGGGCCCGATAGATCTATCTTTAGGATTCGCGTCAATTAGGGTGTCTGTTCCCTAATTCTTAGATTACCAGACTTAATAAAAAGGGGCATATTCGACTTCGATAATCCAACCATAGAATGTAGTTTCACGTACTTGTGTCAATTTCGTAAAACAGTTATAAAAGTTGCGCATGTATTCTCAGCCCAAAAATATAAAGGGTAAAAAGGCAAATGAAACTCACCATACTGTATTTTGTAGTAAAAATACATATATCATCATTGAATATGTGTAGGGTTGGCCTCGGATTCACGAACCTATATTAATTATATATATATTTATGTTGATCAATATTTGTCTAACAAATTAGGTTAAGTCATAGTGTACCACAATCCTAATGCTCGAGTCTGACTCAACAGTATAGTAACATGTTATATTACTCATGTTTAGTTAAAATTTTAGTAAAAGGTGACGTGTGAAACAACGTATCACAAATGGTTTCATAATCATAAAATAGTATTTTAGTTTTTAGAGAAAGTCAACACAAAAATATTAACTGAAAAGTTAACGGAAAAGTCAAAGTTCAAGGTCAAAAGTCAAAGGTTAAAGTAAAAACGAGGTCGCATGCAAAAACACAATAACTTATACAAAAAAAGATTTTTCGGTCAAACATGACTAAACGGCCACTTCAGCGATTTTTAGAAAAATTATCGGAACTCCGATTGATAAACGGCCAAAGATAAAAGTTACACATTACCAAAAAGGATTAAGCATAAATTTTACAGAAGTAAACTAAACCTAGACAACTCGTAGTTGCCAACGCGGTTTCGGCGTTTCAAAGTTAATTTTTCAGCTTTAATAAATTTACAAAAGTGACCGAGTAGCCTACTTTGGAGATTTTTAGAAAATTCCTCGAAACTCGGATTGACAAACGGTCAAAGCCTTCATATTCTCGTTACCACAAAGATATAACATGATTTTTGGCAAAAGTAAACACACATCAGGCCGACCATGACAACTGATACAAAACTGATATTTTTAATAAAAAGTTTCAACTCTTTTTAGAATTTTAAAATGTGACCAAACAGTCAACTTTGACGATTTTTAGAAAAATCGTCGAGACTCGAATTGACAAACGGCCAGAGTCGTTTGTTAGACCTTACAACAAAGAATTCAGTGGTATTTTTGTTTTAATCTGAAACAACGCAGATCAGCGAGAATTTTAGTTTCCGTATCGACGTTTCATCAAAATTTACAAAACTTCTTTTATCCATAACTTGACAACCGTTCAACGAAACGAGACGTGCTTTATATGAAAATTCATCTACTCGACGAGTAGAATCCAAATAACCACTTTTTATTACCCAGAAAATTAGTTCAATAATTATCATCAGAAATTTTAATTACGAAATTAATTATACAATTCGTTTATTTCATAACTTTCTAACCGTTCATCGAATCCATTTGATATCTAAATGAAAAGTTCTTAATTTTTCGCTAGCTTTCCAAAGACATGCATATTTTATACCTTATTTCATCCCTAGTATAACAACCTTTAAGATTCAACATAACTTATCTATGGGCAATAACAAATATACAAGCATGCACAATCCTATATTCTCGAGCACTAGTCAGGGATACACTATTAGTATGTAAAAATTAAATTATGAGTACTCACGTATCAATATTGAGGTTCAATATTGCATGAAAGGTACGTAGACGCAACGGAGATGACAAACACTAAATTTGACCTCACTAGCATACCCATGAACCATACCCATCACCTCCATAGCCATAACTCATAATTTCCCTAGCCCTATCCTACTCATAAAACTTGTCTTGAAATGACCCGCTCATGACCTCGTCGTAATATTTTATGTATGTGTATATTTACTAATAATAATAATAATAATAATAATAATAATAATAACAATAATAATAATAATAATAATAATAATAATAATAATAATAATTTAATTAATATACATAATACTCGGTAATAGAAAGAAGATGCAAATGAACCAGAGTGAGATGTGTTCAGTTTTTATAGCATGTAGTCACCAACTTTTCACTATGCGATCTTTACAGCACATATCCATTAAGGACTACCGACACTTCATTTCACCTACTACATATCACTCGTTTAACACATATGATATGTAATTTTATATATATTAATTAATATATAATATATTTAATCTTTAGAATTAATTAAATATTATATTATATTTACGCTCATGGTAAAAATATAATTTTTACAAAAATGACACGGTCGTGGTCTCACGACTCATGTACCACTTTCGGTTTTTCGGGCTCACTTTCGTACATTTAGAAAACTAGCCTTTTACGTTACGCGACGTGTACCTTTTACAAAAATTAGACTTACTCATCAATAAATTACCTTTATAAAAATATAACTTATAAAATTGAGTGTTGTGGTCATTTACTTCCATAAATCAAAGTCTCGTTGTTCGTCAAAATATTTTATTTTAAATTAAACGTTTTGTGACATGTACCTTTATTAATAACTAGACTTAAATTAATTAAAAACTAACTCACTCAAAGTGTAACTTAATCTTTTGAGTGTTTTGATCATTTCCTTTTATAATTCATAAACTTGTTAATTATCAAAGCCTATTTATTAATATTAGTTTAAAATCAAAACGTTTTATGACTAGTTTAAATTAAAATTTTATAATCTTATACACATTTTTGAAATATTTATCTTATAACATACTAGTTATCCTTTCAAAACTAATTATATATTTTAAGATCATTTACATTATCAAAAATCCTATAATGTTTATGCTTTAAAACTTAATTTGTTTTCATTCTTTTATGCGTAAATGTTTAGTTTAATTTTCTTAACTTTCTAAATAATATATCTTAATATAACATATCAAATGGGTTTATCTAGTCAACGAATCTTATCCCAATTATTCTTTCTATATGATAAATCGAGTATTATGAAATTCAATTCTCCACTAACTTTTGTCTAACTCCCAATAAGTGATACTTTGTTCTTACTTGTAAATCACTTTACCATTTATTCCGAATACCGTTAAAAGTAAGACTTTTCTAATTCAAAGTGGACCTCATAACAGAGACTCGAAATCATAATTCAATGTATCTGATAATTCAATCATTTGATATTATCTTTTAATCTCGTTGATAAACTTACATCAAACAAATACGTTCATGTAAAGTATTATTTATTCAATACCTTGATAACATTTCCAAGTTCGTAAAATAGATCTCATAGCTTATATTCATATTAACTAATCCGTTCAATGTTTTATTAATATATCTCCATTTAATAATCACACATGTATATGTATATATATTTATTTACACATAATTGTTCGTGAATCGTTAGGCATGGTTAAAGGATATTTGATTACAGAAATATAGTTTCAAAACTTTCGAGACTCAACATTACAGATTTTGCTTATCGTGTCGGATATATATAAAGATTAAAGTTTAAATTTGATCGGAAATTTCCGGGTCATCACATTACCTACCCGTTAAAAGAAATTTCGTCCCGAAATTTGATCGAGGTCGTCATGGCTAACTAATAAAATGTTTTCATGACGAATATGAATCGATAATAGAGTTTTATCATAATTGAGTGATATAGATAAAACGATTTGTTTTTGTGAAGAGCACGAATGAAGCTATCACCTAAGAGTGAAAATGAATAAATGCAGGTTTGACCTAACAGGTGGCGTAGTCAAGATTGATTTCCGAAATCTAAGGAATTTAAAAGAAATCTTCATATTAAGATTTGATTCTTCGGTAATTAAGGAGATTCAGATCTTCTCTGATTAAACGCGATAATCTGCTTCGATTGCTCTGTCGAAAATTTTCCTATAAATCCACCCTCTCCTTTTCCTTACAACTCACACCTTCTATTCTTTCTTTCTCAATTCCTACTTTAAAGTATTCGTTAATATGCTTCATCCCATCCTGATCCTTGATATCCTCTTAACTTGCATATCTGTCATCCTTCTTTTTAATCTGCCACCAGAAGAATCTATTTACTTCTACTATACTCTTGGGTTTATAGTGTTTCTAGTTCTCCCATGTCTTTACATTGCTATATGCATCGATATATACGGGTTGTAATTTCCGGGTTGTTGTTAGATTTTACACCTTCCCTTATATTTCGATGTCCCTGCTTCTGTCTTCTATAGTCATCGTCATCCATAGTTAATGCTCTCTTCTATTTGCTGCGGTTTATACCCTGAATTTCTATTTCGGAGCTTTGTCCTTTCGTTTCTTCTTCTTGCGATTAAATAGCTCTCGTAATGGTCCGGAATTCGTATGTATGGATTTCAGAAGGAATATAGTAATTGTTCTAAGAAAGAAAGGGCAATGGTAAATCCTGATTTTGTTAAATTACCAGAATACCCTGAAAAAGACCGAATCATCAAGAAATAGTTCCTTGATATGTTTAGAGATTAAGTAGAATGTAAGAATCGTGTAAATGGTACATGATGACGGTATATTCTGTGAATCATCACGTCCATTAGAAACTTAGCATGAATTACCGTAATATAATGACGTTGATCAAGTGTCATTATATTATACTAACCCATGCATCAGTTCCCAACACTACTTCAAAAACATTCATATTTGAATTTTTCAGAATTTAGCAACTAACACAGTTTCTTTTATGTTGCAGATATTACGGAGAGATAAATGATCTCATATAAGAATAGTTGTGATAATATTTCCAGAAATATGGAGAATATGTATAATGGAAGATACGAAGATACCTTATAATATTTAAGGTAAGATGATGATGAACAATATCTGTCTGTGAAGGTTTAAACTAAGGGGTAATGTGTTTGCTAACTATTTCCGCAGACACTGAATCATTTGGATTCTTTGAAGGTAGATTCAGTCCTTGTGATTTATCCACAGCTTTCTTCATAGTTTCGCATAATCTTCTTTTCGGTACTATATTTTCTATTGAATGTTTCCAATATATTGATACACAGGAAGCACGAAGAGGTATATAATTTCGGACGAGAATATTTATGAAAATATCCTCAGAAATATCAAAGATATTGATGATGATATTTTGGAATTTCTAAGTTCGACGGTTGATGGAGAAAGATTTTTCGCAAGATTTTAACATGACTTCGGAGCAAGATATTCTCTAAAGATTTCAACGGATCCAGAATTACCTGAATCCTTTGAATATAGGATTTGGTCCTAGTATTTGTCCTTGGTCTCCTTCATGGGTAACTCAATCTGTTTTTCAATACCCAATTTTCTATCGAGCGTTCCTAACACTCCTTTCTTTATCATCAAACTTTTGTCCGTTTAGACCATCTACCATTTTTCTGTTTCCTCTGCATTTAATGCTATGATATCTGAATCATCGGTTATTAATCCGAGGTGGTTTCAGGAGAATTGTGTTTTTAGATGATTAAACGCTGATGGTAATATGATGGAATATGAAAGGTTACCTGGTAACAATAAAAGAGTACGCGTATATATATAAACATTATAATAAGGTTGTTTCGTACGAAAAGTCGAAGTTGACTTGTTGGAGCTGTGACAAAATTGGCTAATTTTGAAAAGGGATCGCAAAGTTGTTTTTGTTAATAAATGCCAAAGGATCTGACGCGGCTACGTGTTGAACTTTTACTCAATTGCCGAGAGTTTCTCAGGTGCATAACTATATGCATAAATCTTTCCTTCCGTAGGTGAAGTGCGGTTGATTCATCCTATCGATTGAGGTGTTTTCAAGAATCATGAAAGGTTTGAACGCAGAATGTAATCGTGAAGATACAAATGAGGTTTAAGACGAAATCAAGTGGCAAACTTGAAGAATTGTTTAGTTTCATATGTTATATTCAATATTTTAATTCATTTTAATTGTCCAATGTTATTAGTCCACAGTCGATAGTCCACAGTTGACAGTGCAATCATTCATATATAGTTTAATATATAATATTTGAATTAATTAATACGTATCGTGACCCGTGTACATGTCCCAGACTCGATCACAACTCAAAGTATATATATTATTATAGAATCAACCTCAACCCTGTATAGAGAACTCGATCATTACTGCATATAGAGTGTCTATGGTGATTCCAAATAATATATATAGATGTGTCGATATGATATGTCAAAACCTTGTATACGTGTCCCGATATTTAAAGTGCGTAAAATAAATAACAGAAATTAAATGACGATAAATAAAGTGCGTAAAGTAAATAACAGAAATTAAATGACAATAAATAAAATTGCGAGAATATAAATTGCGATAAATAAATTGCAATAAATAAAATGTAATACGGAATTAACAGTTAGCTAGGAACAGTTAGCTAGGATTTTGTTAGCGTGGTTTCTTAATAAAATTTAATATTGTTAATTAGTCTGTTTCTAATCAATTTTTATTGTGTCCATTATTTCTTCATTATGCCACTTGTTGGATTCTGATAGGTCAAAATTCAAATATGAAATTGAATTTGAATGAAAATAGTTATTCTTTGGTGAATGGATAAGTATCCCGGTGGTTGTAAATAGGATAGTGAATAACTGTTGAATCAGATTCGAAGAATATACAGTGTAACTTATTAATGTGAAATTTAAATATTCCTCGGGTATTACCTACCCGTTAAAATATTTTTATTATTAACAGTTTGTACAAAAGAATTTTTAATTACAATCTTTATGAAAACATATATACATATATATTTTCTTCAAATGTAATCATGAATTTAATGAGTTAACATGATATTAAACTCATTTAGTTTTCAGTTGGAACTAGAATAAATAATCTCTAAAACATTAGAGATTACATAATCACCATGTCGAACGAAGATAACTGATGTAGAATGTCATGTAGAATGATGATTATACTCGAGGTATAGATTGAGATGTTGAGGCATGTGATATTGAAATTTGGGTTGTTGGTGGTACTGTTGGTGCCGGTGATTTGGATGAAGCTGGTACATTTTGCACCATATTTTCCAAGACTACAACTTATGCGCGAAGTTCGTTAACTTCTTCTATTACACCGGGATGATTGTCGGTTCGGACGAGCGGATGAATGAGGTTTAGAATCTGAGATAGTATATGATCGTGATGAGATACTTTGGAAATGAGAGAGAAAATGGTGTCTCGAACAGGTTCGCCGGTAAACGTTTTAGGTTCATTGTCAAGAGGTGAATTTGGTTAGTGGAAATGATCGCCTTCTTCGCGTTTCCATTGATTAAGTCGACTACGGACTCATCTCCAATTCATTCAGAATAGATGATGGCTAATTGATCGATTCATTCCGATTACTCTGCTTTCGGAGCTCGAGTGGAAATCCATATCGAAATAGCTGTCGGAATAACTATCGAAATAGCTATCGAAATCTGATGGACTCGAACTGGTTGAGGGATTCATCTCGTACGATCAGATGAAGGATTTTCGATAAGAAATAGATTATAGGATGTAGATTAGTACCCTGCAATACATAATTTACATATGCATATATAATACTAAAATCCCATAAGCTACGGAGGAATCTACGGAAGCTGTCAGGCAAAGGTAACAATAACAGATACGCTAAGATATGAATTTAACTATACACTGTCTATGCAATAAAGGCAGTAAGACGTGTCTTAGACTTTAAGGATGATAAGCAAATAATTTTTCGATACTAAATGATAAGCAAAACTTTTGACATGCAAACACGGTCGAAGTCCAGACTCATTAATGCATTCTAACGACTATCAGTTAGACTCACTAATGCAAGACCTGGTTCGCTAAGACCACCGCTCTGATACCAACTGTGAAGACCCGTCCTAATCTATCCGGACGAAGTCCATATCGATTATAAACGATTCACAACAGTTGATTACATCGCGAGGTACTTGACCTCTATATGATACATTTTACAAACATTGCATTCGTTTTTGAAAAGACAAACTTTCATTACATCGAAAGTTGACAGGCATGCATACCATTTCATAATATATCCAACTATAATTGACTTGATAATAATCTTGATGAACTCAACGACTCGAATGCAACGTCTTTTGAAATATGCCATGAATGACTCCAAGTAATATCTATAAAATGAGCAAATACACAGCGGAAGATTTCTTTCGTACCTGAGAATAAACATGCTTTAAAGTGTCAACCAAAAGGTTGGTGAGTTCATTAGTTTAACTTAAACAATCGTTTCCATTATTTTAATAGACCACAAGATTTCAGATTTCCATTTCTCATAAACATACGTCCCATGCATAGAGACAAAAAGATCATTCATATGGATTGAACACCTGGTAACCGACATTAACAATATGCATATATAAGAATATCCCCATCATTTCGGGATCCTCCTTCGGACATGATATAAATTTCGAAGTACTAAAACATCCGGTACTTTGGATGGGGCTTGTTGGGCCCGATAGATCTATCTTTTGGATTCGCGTCAATTAGGGTGTCTGTTCCCTAATTCTTAGATTACCAGACTTAATAAAAAGGGGCATATTCGACTTCGATAATCCAACCATAGAATGTAGTTTCACGTACTTGTGTCAATTTCGTAAAACAGTTATAAAAGTTGCGCATGTATTCTCAGCCCAAAAATATAAAGGGTAAAAAGGCAAATGAAACTCACCATACTGTATTTTGTAGTAAAAATACATATATCATCATTGAATATGTGTAGGGTTGGCCTCGGATTCACGAACCTATATTAATTATATATATATTTATGTTGATCAATATTTGTCTAACAAATTAGGTTAAGTCATAGTGTACCACAATCCTAATGCTCGAGTCTGACTCAACAGTATAGTAACATGTTATATTACTCATGTTTAGTTAAAATTTTAGTAAAAGGTGACGTGTGAAACAACGTATCACAAATGGTTTCATAATCATAAAATAGTATTTTAGTTTTTAGAGAAAGTCAACACAAAAATATTAACTGAAAAGTTAACGGAAAAGTCAAAGTTCAAGGTCAAAAGTCAAAGGTTAAAGTAAAAACGAGGTCGCATGCAAAAACACAATAACTTATACAAAAAAAGATTTTTCGGTCAAACATGACTAAACGGCCACTTCAGCGATTTTTAGAAAAATTATCGGAACTCCGATTGATAAACGGCCAAAGATAAAAGTTACACATTACCAAAAAGGATTAAGCATAAATTTTACAGAAGTAAACTAAACCTAGACAACTCGTAGTTGCCAACGCGGTTTCGGCGTTTCAAAGTTAATTTTTCAGCTTTAATAAATTTACAAAAGTGACCGAGTAGCCTACTTTGGAGATTTTTAGAAAATTCCTCGAAACTCGGATTGACAAACGCTCAAAGCCTTCAAATTCTCGTTACCACAAAGATATAACATGATTTTTGGCAAAAGTAAACACACATCAGGCCGACCATGACAACTGATACAAAACTGATATTTTTAATAAAAAGTTTCAACTCTTTTTAGAATTTTAAAATGTGACCAAACAGTCAACTTTGACGATTTTTAGAAAAATCGTCGAGACTCGAATTGACAAACGGCCAGGGTCGTTTGTTAGACCTTACAACAAAGAATTCAGTGGTATTTTTGTTTTAATCTGAAACAACGCAGATCAGCGAGAATTTCAGTTTCCGTATCGACGTTTCATCAAAATTTACAAAACTTCTTTTATCCATAACTTGACAACCATTCAACGAAACGAGACGTGCTTTATATGAAAATTCATCTACTCGACGAGTAGAATCCAAATAACCACTTTTTATTACCCAGAAAATTAGTTCACTAATTATCATCAGCAATTTTAATTACGAAATTAATTATACAATTCGTTTATTTCATAACTTTCTAACCGTTCATCGAATCCATTTGATATCTAAATGAAAAGTTCTTAATTTTTCGCTAGCTTTCCAAAGACATGCATATTTTATACCTTATTTCATCCCTAGTATAACAACCTTTAAGATTCAACATAACTTATCTAAGGGCAATAACAAATATACAAGCATGCACAATCCTATATTCTCGAGCACTAGTCAGAGATACACTATTAGTATGTAAAAATTAAATTATGAGTACTCACGTATCAATATTGAGGTTCAATATTGCATGAAAGGTACGTAGACGTAACGGAGATGACAAACACTAAATTTGACCTCACTAGCATACCCATGAACCATACCCATCACCTCCATAGCCATAACTCATAATTTCCCTAGCCCTATCCTACTCATAAAACTTGTCTTGAAATGACCCGCTCATGACCTCGTCGTAATATTTTATGTATGTGTATATTTACTACTACTAATAATAATAATAATAATAATAATAATAACAATAATAATAATAATAATAATAATAATAATAATAATAATAATAATAATAATAATAATAATAATAATAATAATAATAATAATAATAATAATAATAATAATAATAATAATAATAATAATAATAATAATAATTTAATTAATATACATAATACTCGGTAATAGAAAGAAGATGCAAATGAACCAGAGTGAGATGTGTTCAGTTTTTATAGCATGTAGTCACCAACTTTTCACTATGCGATCTTTACAGCACATATCCATTAAGGACTACCGACACTTCATTTCACCTACTACATATCACTCGTTTAAGACATATGATATGTAATTTTATATATATTAATTAATATATAATATATTTAATCTTTAGAATTAATTAAATATTATATTATATTTACGCTCATGGTAAAAATATAATTTTTACAAAAATGATACGGTCGTGGTCTCACGACTCATGTACCACTTTCGGTTTTTCGGGCACACTTTCGTACATTTAGAAAACTAGCCTTTTACGTTACGCGACGTGTACCTTTTACAAAAATTAGACTTACTCATCAATAAATTACCTTTATAAAAATATAACTTATAAAATTGAGTGTTGTGGTCATTTACTTCCATAAATCAAAGTCTCGTTGTTCGTCAAAATATTTTATTTTAAATTAAACGTTTTGTGACATGTACCTTTATTAATAACTAGACTTAAATTAATTAAAAACTAACTCACTCAAAGTGTAACTTAATCTTTTGAGTGTTTTGATCATTTCCTTTTATAATTCATAAACTTGTTAATTATCAAAGCCTATTTATTAATATTAGTTTAAAATCAAAACGTTTTATGACTAGTTTAAATTAAAATTTTATAATCTTATACACATTTTTGAAATATTTATCTTATAACATACTAGTTATCCTTTCAAAACTAATTATATATTTTAAGATCATTTACATTATCAAAAATCCTATAACGTTTATGCTTTAAAACTTAATTTGTTTTCATTCTTTTATGCGTAAATGTTTAGTTTAATTTTCTTAACTTTCTAAATAATATATCTTAATATAACATATCAAATGGGTTTATCTAGTCAACGAATCTTATCCCAATTATTCTTTCTATATGATAAATCGAGTATTATGAAATTCAATTCTCCACTAACTTTTGTCTAACTCCCAATAAGTGATACTTTGTTCTTACTTGTAAATCACTTTACCATTTATTCCGAATACCGTTAAAAGTAAGAGTTTTCTAATTCAAAGTGGACCTCATAACAGAGACTCGAAATCATAATTCAATGTATCTGATAATTCAATCATTTGATATTATCTTTTAATCTCATTGATAAACTTACATCAAACAAATACGTTCATGTAAAGTATTATTTATTCAATACCTTGATAACATTTCCAAGTTCATAAAATAGATCTCATAGCTTATATTCATATTAACTAATCCGTTCAATGTTTTATTAATATATCTCCATTTAATAATCACACATGTATATGTATATATATTTATTTACACATAATTGTTCGTGAATCGTTAGGCATGGTTAAAGGATATTTGATTACAGAAATATAGTTTCAAAACTTTCGAGACTCAACATTACAGATTTTGCTTATCGTGTCGGATATATATAAAGATTAAAGTTTAAATTTGATCGGAAATTTCCGGGTCATCACAAATCATCCTTGAGTTAATCATCTTTTAATAAAAAAATTTGGAGAGTAGTAATTTGAGAAAATGAAGATTGATTTGTGAAAATGTGAAAACAGGGATGTTTAATTTATATTTGAAAAATATAGTCATTGTAACGTCGTCAATCGACGTTAACAACCATTATGTATATATGACCGTTGTAACGTCGTTAATTAATGTTAACGATCGTTATGTTGCCGTTGTATTAAAATAATTTTTAATAAAAGAATTTTATTAGTATAAATATGATTACTATAAAATACATTTAGTATAAATACATTTAGTATAAATACGAAGATTAATAGAATAAACATATTATGCATAAATAATAAATTTAAGAATAAACATTAGTATGCATGAAATAAATAACGATTAATTGCATAAGTAATCATAAATGTTAGATAACATAAATATAAATGTTAGTGAAGTTAATAAGAGTTAGATTACAGAAAATATAATTCAGGCGGTATAACCGACCATATATATCTTAAATAAGATATATATAAATGTTAGTGACGTTAATAAAAGTTAGATTACAGAAATATAATTCAGGCGGTATAACCGACCATATATAACTTAAATAACATAAATATAAATGTTAGTGAAGTTAATAAAAGTTAGATAATTTCTTACCTAGATTAGTGACGTGTGCTTGCTTAGATAAACTTTGATTATACGGAGCACTTCGTGCTGATAACGTGTTATAATTCAGTAGGCTTATAACTACCTTTAGTGGTTTGTTCTTGACTATAGGCTACTAATAAACTTAAAATAAGAGAGAGTAAAAGAATGGTGATGAAATATATTCTATGTGTGTGAATTAGTATATATTCACTGATTACAATCGATCACATATTTATAGTATAATAATTCACTGTGCAGTTAGGTGCACAGTAATATCCGTGAATCATATCCGTGAATTAATAGAATAAACTTTACTTTATGAAAAGTATTGTCGGCCATATATAACATTATTATTATTATTATTATTATTATTATTATTATTATTATTATTATTATTATTATTATTATTATTATCATTATCATCATTATCATCATTATCATTATTATAATTATTGTTATTGTTATTGTTATAGTTAGTATTATAATCCTTATTATTATTACATACTTACAAGTATTATAATTGTTATTATCGTTAGTATTATTATAAGTATTATTTATATAATTATTATCACTAATTTTATCATTTAGTATTATTATCATTTCTTTTATGATTATAATTATTATTATAATCATTATGAAAATAACATAATTTATTATTGTTTTCATAAATACTAGTATTAGTATCATTTTTAGTACTACTATTATTATTATTATTATTATTATTATTATTATTATTAGCAACATAAATATTATTATAAATATTATCATTATTATTATACATAATTATAGTATTGTTATTATTAAACTTATTATCATTATTATCATTCTTATTAAAATTATTATTTTGTTATCAATAAAACTATCAATATTATCACAAATAGATACTTTTATATATAAAATACATTACACTATACTTTTATTATTAAAAAGATATTTAAGCTATATCAATTAATATATAAACCTTAATATACAGTTTTTATTATATATGATAAGTAGAAGTTATATAAAACATATGAACTAAATATATTAAATTTATCTAAATAACATTATTATTATAATCAAATACAACTTTTACTTACCATTATTAATATTATTTTACTAAATAAGTATATGTATATAAAAATATATTTATAGATAATATTACATATTAGTATATATGAATCATATTAACGAATTTTATACGAATATTCATATATAACAAATTAGGTATTTTTAATATAATACTAACTAAATATATATTAATGTAACTATCTAAACACTAATCATTTTAAATATGTATACACAAATTAAATATATATATAATATATAACATAAGTATCATAATATATGAATTTATTCAATTTTGATTATATATATATTAATATATATATATATATATATATATATATATATATATATATATATATATATATATATATATGAATGATATAGGTTCGTGAATCCGAGGCCAATCCTGCTTTGTTCAGTTGTTCAATATCATCATATGTATTTTACTACAAAATACAGTATAGTGAGTTTCATTTGCTCCCTTTTTAAATGCTTTTGCAATATATATATTTTTGGGACTGAGAATACATGCGCTGCTTTTATAAATGTTTTACGAAATAGACACAAGTAATCGAAACTATATTCTATGGTTGGATTATCGAATTTTATATGCCTCTTTTTAGCTTGGTAGCTTAAGAATTAAGGAACATCACTAATTTTGAGAATTAGTACACCCCTAATTGACGCGAATCCTAAAGGTAGATCTACGGGAACTAACAACCCCCATTCTGGAATTTGGAATGCTTTAGTACTTCGATTTTATCATGTCCGATGGGTGTCCCGGAATGATGGGGATATTCTATATGCATCTTGTTAAGGTCGGTTACCAGGTGTTCACCATATGAATGAATTTTTATCTCTATGCAGTTTGCGAAATGCCTGATGTGATATGTATGTTTATGGAAAAATTGAAATCTTGTGGTCTATTAAAATTATGGAAATGATTGATTATGATAAATTAATGAACTCACCAACCTTTTGGGTGATACTTTAAAGCATGTTTATTCTCAGGTATTAAAGAAATCTTCCGCTGTGCATTTGCTCATTTTAGAGATATTACTTGGAGTCATTCATGGCATATTTCAAAAGACGTTACATTCGAGTCGTTGAGTTCAACAAGATTATTATTAAGTCATTGATAGTTTGATATATTATGAAATGGTATGCATGCCTGTCAACTTTCGATGTAATGAAAGTTTATCTTTTAAAAACGAATGCAATGTTTATAAAATGTATCATATAGAGGTCAAGTACCTCGTGATGTAACCAAATGTAATGTATTCGTCCAGATGGATTAGGATGGGGCATTAGATTGTGCCTCCATTTTAGTACTTTTGCACCTTGATAAACCTGCAAGCCTATGCTCTCGGCTTGTTAATCAATCTCTACCATCAGACCCCCATGCTCTTTATCTACACCTAAGTACTCTCCAATGAGAGTAACAAAAATACCTCCCCCTATAATACTTCCTGATTGCATACCCTCAACCACTTTAGATAAATAGTGGCCTACGCAATAAGGAATGTTAACAAAGCTCCTAGGGTCTCGAATACACTTAAGGTAAAATAAATCGTTTAGGGTCATTTTTTCCTTGTTTCTACCCCTTTGTGTAATTGAGTTTGCTAAGAATTTATGTATTACCCGGAGCTCTGCTCTACCAATATCTAAGTAGGAGTGTCTTCCACCCCGCATAAATTCCCTAAATCTTGACATACGCCTCCATATGGCGTTAGTGTCAAAATTCCTATCTACTCTTTCACCTTCAGCAATTAAACTATTACAATCAGGTGTAATAATCTCAGCGGGGGTTTAGATTAATAAAGCTCTAGCCTGGTCCAACATGGACATTCTGCACATTGTACCTCCTAAAGAAAAAGGGGCTAAAATTTAGAAACAAAAAAAAAAAGAAAAAGGTTATGAATCTAGAGAAGTAAAAAAGGGGCTAAAAATATTCGAGCAATAAACCAAGATGTTATAAAAGCAGCAACGTTTTGTAGTTAGTGGTGAGATAGTAGCCCCAAAATGATTCTCGATTTACCTAAATACAATATAAATAAAAACAAGTATCAAAGTGGTATTTAAAAAGACACAACAATTAACATGTGAAGGTATTACTTATCCTAAGATCTAAAAGTGCAAAATTCACCCTCAAAGATAGTAAAATGTCATTTTCGGTATCTAAACTTCTTCGAACGGGGGAAAATCTTAACAAAGTCTTGCTCGTAGCGCCGTTTACTAGTTATCTTGCGAAAACGGACCTAATCTACAATTGAAAATTTTTCGAAAAATTCTCCACAAAATTTTGCCGATTTTGTGGGGAATGTAGTGACTTCAAATATGTGTTTTGCAAGTAATTATCATCAAAATGAAACTACACTCTCATATATTCGCATTTAATATGAAATTTAGAAACAAAAACAAAAATAAGGTGATGAATCTAGAGAAATAAAAAAGCGGCTAAAAATACTCGAACAATAAAACCAAGACGCTATAAAAGCAGCAACGTTTCGTAGCTAGTGGTGAGATAGTAGCCCCAACATGATTCTCGATGTACCTAAATACAATATTAAATAAAAACAAGTATCAAAGTGGTATTTAAAAACACACAACAATTCACATGTGAAGGTATTACTTATCCGAAGATCTAAAAGTGCAAAATTCACCCTTAAAGATAGTAAAATGTCATTTTCGGCATCTAAACTTCTTCGAACGGGGGAAAGGCTTAACAAATTCTTGCTCGTAGCGCCGTTTACTAATTATCTTGCGAAAATGGGCCTAATCTGCAATTGAAAATTTTTCGGAAAATTCTCTACAAAATTTTGCCCGATTTTGTGGGGAATGTAGTGACTTCAAATACGTGTTTCGCGGCCATTAATTATCATCAAAACGAAACTACACTCTCATAATTCACATTCAATATGAAATTTATAAACAAAAACAAGAATAAGGTTATGAATCTAGAGAAATAAAAAAGCGGCTAAAAATACTCAAACAATAAAACCAAGACGTTATAAAAGCAAACGTTTTGTAGCTAATGGTGAGATATGTGACGATCCTTCCAAATCCCTTTGGACGAACACGTCATTCATCGATTTCATTGCGAGGTATTTGACCTCTATATGATACGTTTTGTAAACATTGCATTCTTTTGAAAAGGCACACCATAAATGAATATTTAAATCAAAGGTTTTCGACATCTGATGATTTTTACATATAGACAATCACAGTAAATAAGTTTACAATAATACTTCCATTGACAATGCAGTCAAAATAAGATACATGGTGATGATTTGGTGAATGCAACGTTTCCTTGATAAATATGCCATGTAAGACTCCATGCACATAGCTTGTCTAACATATAAGCAAACAGCGGAAGACTTCTAGGAAACCTGAGAATAAACATGCTAACAAGTGTCAACACAAAGGTTGGTGAGTTCATAGTTTTAATGTTTTGTATAATCTGTATATAAAAGTGGATCACAAGATTTCAGTTGTTTCATCCAGAAACGTTTATCAAAATATTCTACGAAATTGAGCACCCTGGTAACTAAGCTTTAACGTTATAATAAGTACTCCTGTTTTAACATACATGCAACCAACATGTACAATACATGCAAACCAACGTGTACTAAACTCAAATAGCATACGTCCGTTAAAAGGCTAGTGCTCTAGCTCGGACGGGGATATCAAGCCCTATGGATCCATATATCTCTACTCGCGCTCATCGGTTCTTATAACCGATAGTTACTAGTTACCAAAGCTAAGGGATTTTCGGTTCAAACTCAGTGTAGAATTTAGTATGTACTTGTATCCATTGCGTTTAAAATAAAGTGCATGTATTCTCAGCCCAAAAATATAGATTGCAAAAGCAATTAAAAAGGGAGCAAATGAAACTCACACATATAAATATTGTAAATCAGTTAATAAAGCATTTGCATGTATTCTCAGCCCAAAAATGTAGAGAGTAAAAGGGATCATATGAAACTCACGCATATAAATCTAGTATTTTCAGCAATTATAAACAGTCGCATGTATTCTCAGCCCAAAAATATATTGAGTAAAAGGGATCATATGAAACTCACGCATATAAATATTGTATATCGGTTAATAAAGCATTTACATGTATTCTCAGCCCAAAAATGTAGAGAGTAAAAGGGATCTTATGAAACTCACTGTTTAATATTGATATACAATATTGTAGGAAAGCACGTAGATGCATCGGAGATGATAAACATGAGGTTTGATTCACAAAAATACCCTCGAACATTACCCATAATTTCCTTGGCAATAACCCATATTTTCCTTAGCTCTAGCTCGCTCGGAAACTTGTTTTGAAAATTACTTGGACAGCACACCGTCGTAATATTTTATGTACATTATTATTTTTGTATCGCAAAAATAATAATACTAATAATAAAAATAATAAGATTAATAATAATAATAATAATAATAATAATAATAATAATAATAATAATAATAATAATAAATAATATAATAAATACAAAGTAAAAATAATGAATTGAATCAGAAGCAGAAATCGCGAATTTATAGATGTGGCCAGCAAAAGGGTACCATGCGATCGCATGGCTTCCCAAGCCATTCCCCATGCGATCGCATGGGAAGGTATGACAGCTCACAAACCTTTAACTTTTTGTTTGTCGACATAATTATTTAATATAAATATAAATATAATATATTTAATTTATATAATTAATTATATATTATATTAAATTTACTTGCATAGTTAACTTGTAATTTTTGTTCCGATAAGTCGTACATCGTCACTCGACTTATGTCCCGGTTCCGGTTTTTCGAACGTCCTTACGTACGATTAGAAAACTAGCAATTTTCGTTACGTGATGTGTACCTTTATCAAAAATTAAATTTAATCATTGATAACTATGTCACTCTAAGTGTAGCTTTAATCAATTAAGTGTTTTGGTTATTTGCTTCTATAAATCATCGTCTCGCAGTATATACATATACATATGTATATTTTATTTATTTATTTTGAAATAGTGTTTACTGTAGCAATTCACTGTAGCAAAGTCAATTTCACTGTAGCAAATAGTGATTTTCGAAAACACTGTAGCATTTTTGGGTACTGTAGCAATTTGAAAATACTGTAGCAAATTAGTGTTTTACTGGTTCATCTTTGTAACAACCCGTCCTTATCCACCTGGACGAAGTCATCAACATTTGGTCCCATTGCGATGATCGACTCCAAGTAATGTCCTTAAAATGAGCAAATGCACAGCGGAAGACTTAATTCGTACCTGAGAATAAACATGCTTTAAAGTGTCAACCAAAAGGTTGGTGAGTTCATAGGTTTATCATAACAATCTTTTTAATATATTAATAGACCACAAGATTTCATAATAAAGGGAATATGCGACGTTGATTAATAGTTAAGTATGGTTACCAAGTGCTCAACCACTTAGAATGCTTTACATACACTTGCGAGTGTATTATGTTTATGATTATGAAATCTTGTGGTCTATTAATATATTAAAAAGATTGTTATGATAAACCTATGAACTCACCAACCTTTTGGTTGACACTTTAAAGCATGTTTATTCTCAGGTACGAATTAAGTCTTCCGCTGTGCATTTGCTCATTTTAAGGACATTACTTGGAGTCGATCATCGCAATGGGACCAAATGTTGATGACTTCGTCCGGGTGGATAAGGACGGGTTGTTACAGGTGGTATCAGAGCGGTGGTCTTAGCGAAACAGGTCTTACATTAATGTGTCTAACTGATAGTTGTTTAGATGCATTAGTGGATCTGGACTTCGACCGTGTCTGCATGTCAAAAGTTTTGGCTTATCATTTTTGTCGAAAATCATCTGCTTATCATCTTTAGGAAATTACCTGCTCATTATTCTTAGTCTAGACACATCTTACTGCATTGACTGCATGATTAGTGTATAGACAAAACACATATCTTAGCGTATCTGCTAAATCATATCTTAGCGCATCTATTACGATAGACTTTGCTTGATATCTTCCGTAAATTTCTCCGTAATTTAAGGCATCCTGGTACTATATGTATCTAGGCATATTATGCATTGAGAATACCATCCAACTATCATTTGCTGTCACTAAGCTTTTCATACCAAAAATCTTTTCTGTGATCGAGTACGATGGCCTCTACGAATCGACCAAGTTCTTCTGACTTCGAAGATAGCGTGACGGGAGCGCACCAACCGATCAACTACCGTGATTTCTTTAGAAAGTGGGGATGGGTTCGCGAAATACTTACCCTATGGAGAAATGAAGAAGGTACTCCATATCACGAGCCGAACTTACCACCTAACGTCGGAGTGCTCGACCCGCTCACCGGTGAACCTGTTCGCAACACTGTTTATACCCTTTTTGCAAGAATTTTTCGTCTTGAGGCTACCATTAACGGAACTAGAGAAGATATCCGACCTTTACCTCACACTGATAACCAACCAGGGTTAGTAGAAGAAGTTAAAGAACTCCGAGCTCGAGTGTTAACTTTAGAGAGCACGGTACACAATTTGCAATCACCAGCAGTATCACCAACACCAGTAACATCACCAGCTTCAGCATCAACGGTACCAGTACCACCAATAACCCAAGTTTCAACAATCCATGCCTCACCACCTCATTCTGTACCTCGAGTATAATCATCGTTCTACGAATCGTTCTACATCGATTATCTTCGCTCGACATGGCGATTATGTAATTTCTAAAGTTTTAGAGATTATGTAATCTAGTATTAATGATAAATCAAATGAGTTTAATATCTTATTAATTCATTAAATCCATGATTAAATCTGAAGAAAATATATATGTAGGTATATTTTCATAAAGATTGTAATTAAAAATTCTTTTGTATCAACTGCTAATGATGAAAATATTTTAACGAGTAGGTAATACCCGAGGAATATTTAGAATTCACATTAATGAGTTACACGGTACACTCTTCAGTTCTGATTCAGCGATCATTAACAAATACTGCTCAAATCCATACATATACGTATCCGTTCACCAAAGAATAACTATTTCCATTCAAATTCAATTTCATATTTGGATTTTGACCTATCAGAATCCAACAAGTGGCATAATGAAGAAAACATTGGACAAAATAAAATTTGTTAGAAACAAACAAATTAATTATAAAGAATTTTGTTAAGAATCCACGCTAACTGTTCCTAGCTAACTGGTTATATTTTATTTATCGCAATTTACATTCTCGCAATTTTATTTATCGTCATTTAATTTCTGTATTTATTTTTCGCACTTTAAATAACGGGACACGTATACAAGGTTTCGACATATCATATTAACCCATCTATATATTTATCTTGGAACAACCATAGACACTCTATATGCAAATGACGGAGTTAGCTATACAGGGTTGAGGTTGATTCCAAAATATATATATAGTTTGAGTTGTGATCAATACTGAGACCGGTACACGGGTCACGATACGTATTAATTAATTCGAATATTATATATTAAACTATATATGAATTATTGGACTGTCAACTTTGGACTATCGACTGTGGACTAATAACATTGGACAATTAAAATGAATTAAAATATTGATTATAATATATGAAACTAAACAATTCTTCAAGTTTGCCACTTGATTTCATCTTTAACCTCATTTGTATTTTGACGATTTCAATCTGCGTTCAAACCTTTCATAATTCTTGAAAACACCTCAAACGGGAGGATAAACCAACCGCAACTCATCTACGGAAGAAAAGATTGATGCATATAGTCATGCACCTGAAAAACTCTCGGAAACTGAGTAAACGTTTAACACATAGCTGTGCTAATTCCTTAGTGTTATTATTACCCAAAATAACTTATAATTCCTTTCAAAATAGCCAATTTTGTCACAGATCCAGCAATACAACTCCGACTTCTCTTTCAAAACAACCTTATTATAACCTTGATATATATGCATGCTCATTCATTGTTACCAGAGAACCTCTTATATTCCACCATATTATCATCAGCGTTTAATCATCTAAAAACACAAATTCTCCTGAAACTACCTCGGTTTGATAACCGATAACTCAGATCAGTTAACTTTGAAAATGCTGACGAAGCAGCATGTTGTAGATGATCTTAATGGCTAAAAGTTTGATGATAAGGAATGGAGTGTTGGGAACGCTCGATAGAAAATTTAGTACTGAAAAACGGATTTTGCTAACCATGAAGGAGACCAAGGACAAATACAAGGACCAAACCCTATATTCATAGAACCCAGATAATTCTGGATCCAACGAAATCTTAGAGAATACCTTGCTCTGAAGTCATGTTAAAATCTTGAGAAAAATTTTTCTCCATCAACCTTCGAACTTAGAAATTCCAAAATATCATCATAAATATCTTCGATAAATATTTATGAGGATATTTTCATAAATATTCTTGTTCGAAATTATCTACCTCTTCGTGTTTTCTGTACTCCATTATGTTGGAAACTTCTGTAAAATCTATGTATAAATTATGAATGAATTGCGGAGAAATGTTGGGAATTGAAGCATGGGTTAGTATAATATAATGACCCTTGGCCAACGTGATTATATTACAGTAAGCCATGCTAAGTTTTTAATGAAACGTGATGATGGTTCACAGTAGATCATACCACCATCATGTGCCATGTTGCATAACTCTTTCATTCTACTTAACCTCTGAACATATCAAGAAAATATATTCTTGATAGTTCTATCCTCGGTGATTTTGATAAATTTGAAAATCAAATCGTGCTATCACGTTCCTTTCTGCTTAGAATATCATAATCATTCGAAACTTATTATCTACGAATTCTGGACCATGATTCGCTTGACTTGAAGTCGGGAAGAGAAGATGTAACGACCCGCACTTTTTCGATCATTCTATACTTATAAGATTAATATTTACATAAATTAAACCTTACCAACATGATAAGCAATCCAAATTGTCGAGACTTATGTTTTTCGAAAAGAGATTTACACAACGTTTAACCGTCTAGTTTGACCGATGATATCACGAACTATACAATATATGATAATTATACGTTTGTATATATATATGTATATATACATGTTTAACATGATTTAAGGATGTTTTAATACCTCATTTTGTATTAATAACAATAAGTTATAAGTATATTTTGAAACTACTAACTTAAGTTTTCAAAACGATAACCATACGTAACGTTATTTGACTTAAATACTTATGACATATAATGTTTATACATATATCGTATAAGTAATGTATTTAATCATTTTTAAGGACTTAAATACATAAAACCATATAAGTATATTCACAAAAGATAGCTATATTTGAATCCTCGTTCCGTTTTCACAAGATTTCTATACGTATACTTAGGGTATATGTACCCGTATAAATACGCAGTTTCTAGAAGTTTTACTATTGAAAAATACCAATTATTAGACTTCAATTATATGATCTTAGCAGCCTTTGATTAGTCAATACATGTGGGATCATATATGAGGACTTTTGAGCTAAAAATCAAAAAAATAAAGTCTATATATACATATACATATATACGCCTATATACACATATGCACACTTTCATAACAATTTTCTTTCAAGTTAAATGATCTTCTAAACTCTCTTATCTTCAACCTTCAAGTGTTCTTCAAGGTCCTCATAAGTTTTTAGCTTCAAAACATCACTTAATCATCATAAGAAAACCCTTACAAAAATACTTCAAGAAAACCTTCCAAGAACACCAACTTACTTCCAATCTTTCATCCACTTCCATCACCCTTTTGGTTCTAGGTTCTTACTCCTCTTTTACAGCAACCTTGTCCAAGGAATTTGAGGTAGAATCTATGTTCATAACCTTATTCGATTCATATATATATAGCTATCTTATTTTGTGGTATAAAATTTTAACAACAAGAACATAGTTTGAATGTTTTCAAACTTGTTTGCAAACTAAATAGATCCTTCTAACTTAACTTTTAAAATACTCCAAGACCTGTAATATAACTTAAATATATGCTAATTTAACAAGGTATAACTTGGTTTTTCAAAGATTATCTTAAAAACTGTTTTTACGACGTCGGAGTGCCACCGGGGACTGTTTTGGGTTGGATAATTAAAAACTATCTTAAACTTTGAATTGGAGGTTTATGTTCTGGAAAAATGATTTTTACTATGGATATGATAACACATAAAAATTCCATGATTTAATTCAAAGTATAAGTATTTTTAGAAAAATAATCATTTAAGGTTGTTTACATAAAGGAAAATGTTTAACTTCATAAGTTTCACTAAAGTTTCACCTATGCCGTGTGATTTTGAATACAAACCAAGGTATTTTCAGTTCATAGTCTTAAAGAGGGACTCTATCCAAGGAGATGTCAAGTTGAATCAACGAAAACGGATTTGTAACGAAGAAACTATGACCGAAACAAAATTGGTTATCCAAGACTTGTTTAACTTCGGGATTAATTGGGAAAAATTAAATAAAATCACATCTTTCTAAGATAACATGATATTTTATATAATTCAATTTTATATGGTTCAGGATCACCCGTAAACAACACGAGAAGATTAATCATAAGATCCCATGATTGTACGCAACACGTCATTTGACAACACCGGTACTTTATGTACGCAACACGTCATTTGACAACACCGGTACCGTTGGTCAAGATTAATCTCGACCAATACATATACGATGGGGTTTTATTTATTTCGTTGGGGGTTTTATTTATTTCATTGCGGGTATATTAAACATCTAAAAATGAACCATTAAAATTGAATTACTAACAACGAACTGCTAACTACGGACTAAGGAATTATTCAAAGTATTAAAAGTATAACAAGTATATATATGTGACGTTTGTTTAAAAAGAAAAGGTATTGATATATTATATATGGATAGGTTCGTGATATCAACCGGAGACCAAGTCAAATTATATATATATATATATCTTCAAGACGAAAGTGAGTATATAGTCCCACTTTTAAACTCTAAATATTTCGGGATGAGAATACATGTATTTTATGTTTTACAATATGGACACAAGTAACTGAAAAATATATTCTACGTTGAGTTGTACCACTGGCATACTTCCCTGTAGCTTGGTAACTAATATTTACAGCGGTATTGTAAACGCGAATCCTGTTGATAGATCTATCGGGCCTGACAACCCCAACCGGACTGGACGACCAGTATTCAACGGTTGCACAGTACTTCGTTTCGTGACTACACTTGGTACAGTGTAGTAAGATTTCATATTAAAGGGAATATGCGACGTGATTAATTGTTAAGTATGGTTACCAAGTGCTCAACCACTTAGAATATTTTTATTAAACTGTTTATATACGAAATCTTGTGGTCTATATATATATTGCTGCCTGCACTAAACCTATATCTCACCAACTTTATGTTGACCTTTTAAAACATGTCTATTCTCATGTGATTTCTAAAAGCTTCCGCTGCATTATGTTGAATTTGAGCAGGATCTTGCGTACGCATATTTGTGTCAAAAATAAGACTGCATATCCAAGAACTTGTGTTGTAAAGTATGCTAGAAATCGTGTTGTTATCATCATTTGTAAAGTTTGTAAGTCGAAGATTATCGCTAAACGATAATCATCTTTATTTCGTCCAAAGCTTGTATCAAAAATAAGAATCATGGTTTGTAATGTATAATATATGCAGTTTTTCTTTTAAAAATGTCGCATATAGAGGTCAATACCTCGCAATGAAATCATACGTTATCTAACACGTTCTTACGGTTAAGGATGGGTTATGACATGTGGTATCAAAGCGGTGGTCTTAGCGAACCAGGTTTGCATTAGTGTGTCTAACTGATAAGTCGTTAGGATACATTAGTAAGTCTGGACTTTGACCGGGTCTGATTTAAAAACCATTGCTTATCATTGTTGGTTAAAATTTATATGTAAATATTATGTAGTACTAATGGGTTAGTTGTTGTGTGATAGATGTCGGGCTCAAAACTTGTTATCACATTCAGCGACTCCGAACCAGAATCTTCAGATGGTGTTCCAGTCATTAACCTATCCGATGACGAAAATAATATCTTTGGGGAAGACTCACAAATTCCGGATGAACCGACTATAGAGAACCCGGAAAGTAAACCCGAGGAGGAAAGTGAACCCGAGGAGGAAAGTGAACCCGAGGAGGAAAGTGAACCCGAGGAAGAAATACAGGAAATTACAAAAGAAGAGTTCGAACTAGGAAAGAAACGAAAGGCTAATGAATTAGAAAATTCAAATCCTGAGTTTAATAAGGATGATGTGGCACCAACTCCACTAGACACTACCACCCCTATTCCCGCTATTCCTATTCGTTCTATCCCGGCATCCAGTTCTTCAGTCCCACAGCCAAAATATAGGCAGACAGCCAGGATAAGCGTTAAGCGATTCTTTGAACCTAAACGTCCTAGAAAATAGACCAAACGATGCGCTGCCGTATTAAACCATGGGATCATATAATGTTTTGTATAATATTATTAGTGTGGTTTGCTTAATGTTCGATGTAAGATAAGCATATGTAAAATAGTGAAGTGTGAAATGCAATAATTTTCCATGGTTAAGTATTATTTAGATGGTAGTAATTGATTCTGTACTAAGCTATTAAGTATGGACATTAACGGGTAGGTACTACCCTAGATATAATTATAAAATGCTAATAAGAAGAAAAGGCTTTTATAATAATACCTGGTTCATATTATTAATAAGCTATAATGTACTGTAAATATACACTACATCTATAATATTCCATGTGAATAATTATTTTCTTTTCATTCTTATAGAAGAATATGGCGCGATTGAACCGAATGACGGAACAAGAAATCCAGGAACTCATCAATCAGCGAGTGAACGACAGAATGTTATGGGTCGAGGCTGCAAGAGGTGCTGCAGTTAACCCAAATCCTCGTGTGGGGTGCACTTACAAAACTTTTCAAGCTTGCAAGCCCTCATCATTCAGTGGAACAGAAGGACCGATCGGTTTAACCCGGTGGATAGAAAAGATGGAGACTGTGTTTAAAATCAGTGGTTGTGTTGAAAAGGACATGACCAAGTATGCATCGTGCACTTTACAAGATAGTGCACTCACGTGGTGGAAAAATTATGTGAATGCTGTAGGAGGAGATGTAGCTTATGATACTCCATGGGAAGAATTCAAAATAATGTTAATCAACGAGTATTGTCCAAGGAACGAGGTTAGAAAGTTGGAAGATGAATTACGAAGCCTGAAGGTTGTTGGTACTGAAATCACCAACTACAATCAGCGATTCATGGAATTAGTTTTGCTATGTCCTGAATTGGTTCCAACCGAAGAACGGAAGATTGAAATGTACAAAGATGGTTTGCCCAAAAAGGTCAAGGAAAATGTTACAGCATCGAAACCTAAGACAATTCATGAAGCTATAACCATGGCAAACGAGCTAATGGATCAGGTCATCATGGATAAGAAAGCATCCAATATTGATGTGAAGGTATCAGGTAACAAAAGAAAGTGGAATGGAAATTATGATCGAGGTAACCAACAACAATCTTTTAAGAAACAAGAAACCACGCAAGGTGCAGGTAGTGGTTCAAGCTTTGGTTACAAAGGACAAAATCCTTTATGCAACCGTTGTCACAAACATCACTTTGGTTACTGTAGTGTGTTATGCACCAAGTGTAATCGACAGGGTCATCTTGCTGAAGATTGTAGGGCTCTCGTTACAAATACAAATGGTACCAAGACTCCTGCCACCAATGCAAATAGAACTGCTTTGGCTACCGTTACTTGTTTTGGGTGTGGAAAACAAGGTCACTATAAGAGTCAGTGCCCGAATTCAGAGAAGAATGTCAGACCTGCACGTGGGAGAGCATTTGTTATTAATGCTAGAGAGGCACGCGAAGATCCGGAGCTTGTTACGGGTACGTTTACCATTAATAACTTATCCGCATCTATTATATTTGATACTGGTGCTGATAGAAGTTACGTGTGTAGAGACTTTCACGCTAAATTGAATTGTTCATCATTACCTCTAGATGCTAAGTACATGATTGAGTTAGCTAATGGTAAACTAATTAAAGCCGATAAAATTTGCCGTGATTGTAAAATAAATTTAGCCGGAGAAACATTTAAGATTGATTTGATACCCGTAGAATTAGGAAGTTTTGATGTAATAATCGGCATGGACTGGATGTCCAAAATAGGAGCTGAAGTTGTGTGCGCCAAGAAGGCAATTCGCATTACTCGTAAGGATAAAACGCCAGTAATGATTTATGGAGAGAAGGGTAACTCAAAGCTAAAACTCATTAGTTATTTGAAAGCTCAAAAGTACTTGAAGAAAGGGTGCTATGCTATCTTAGCACATGTTAATAAAGTCGAAAAGAAAGAAAAAGAGAAGTGCATCAATGACGTGCCTGTGGCAAGAGATTTTCCTGAAGTATTTCCGGAAGAGTTGCCGGGATTACCTCCATTTAGATCTGTAGAATTTCAAATAGATCTTGTATCAGGAGCTGCACCGGTTGCCCGTGCTCCATATAGACTTGCACCGTCCGAGTTAAAAGAACTTCAGAGTCAGTTAAAAGAATTACTGGATCGTGGATTCATACGACCAAGTACTTCACCGTGGGGAGCTCCAATTTTATTCGTCAAGAAGAAAGACGGATCTTTCCGAATGTGTATAGATTATCGTGAATTAAATAAGTTAACTATCAAGAATCGGTATCCACTACCGAGAATTGACGACTTATTTGATCAACTCCAAGGATCATGTGTTTATTCGAAAATCGACCTAAGATCGGGTTATCATCAATTACGTGTCAAAGAAGAAGATATACCGAAAACTGCTTTTCGGACACGTTACGGTCATTACGAATTTTTGGTCATGCCGTTTGGATTGACGAATGCGCCAGCTGTATTCATGGACCTCATGAATCGAGTTTGTAGTCCATATTTAGATAAGTTTGTTATTGTTTTCATTGATGACATTCTTATCTATTCCAAGAGTGAGCAAGAGCATGAGCAGCATTTAAGTTTAATATTAGAGTTGTTAAGAAAAGAACAGTTATATGCTAAATTTTCTAAATGTGCTTTCTGGTTGAAAGAAGTGCAATTTCTTGGCCACGTTGTTAGTAGCAAAGGAATTCAGGTTGATCCAGCAAAAATTGAAGCCATTGAAAAATGGGAGACTCCTAAGACAGCAATGCAGATACGCCAATTTTTGGGTTTAGCCGGTTATTATAGAAGGTTTATTCAAGATTTTTCCCGAATAGCTAAGCCGTTGACAGCGTTAACACAAAAAGGGAAGAAATATGAATGGACTTCTGAGCAGGAGAGTGCATTTCAATTACTAAAGAAGAAGTTAACTACGGCGCCTATTTTATCGTTACCAGAAGGGAACGATGATTTTGAAATATATTGTGACGCTTCGCGACAAGGTTTTGGTTGCGTTCTTATGCAACAGAAGAAAGTTATTGCATACGCATCCCGACAATTAAAGATTCACGAGCGGAATTATACGACGCATGATCTAGAACAGGGAGCAGTCGTGTTTGCATTGAAGATATGGAGACACTACTTGTATGGGGTTAAATGCACTGTGTTTACTGATCATAAAAGCCTTCAACATATTTTTGATCAGAAACAGTTGAACATGAGGCAACGTAGGTGGGTCGAGTTAATAAATGACTATGATTGTGAAATTCGTTATCATCCCGGGAAAGCGAACGTAGTGGCCGATGCTCTAAGCAGAAAGGAACGAGAACCAATCCGAGTTCGAGCAATGAACATAAAAATTCGCATGAATCTCAACTCACAAATCAAAGAAGTTCAACAAGAAGCACTCAATAAAGAAAACATAAGAAATGAAATAATGAAGAAGTATGAGAAGCAACTCGTTATACGGGAAGACGGAATTCGATATTTTTCAAATCGTATTTGGGTACCGAAGTTGGGTGGATTAAGGAAGTTGATATTGAATGAGGCACATAAGACAAGATACTCGATACATCCTAGAGTTGGAAAGATGTATCAAGATCTTAAGACACGTTATTGGTGGCCTAATTTAAAGACAGACGTAGCAACATATGTTGGGGAGTGTTTAACTTGTTCCAAGGTCAAAGCAGAACACCAAAAGCCATCAGGATTACATCAACAACCAGAAATCCCAGAATGGAAATGGGATGGTATTACCATGGATTTCATCACGAAGTTACCAAAGACTGCCTGGGGTTACGACACCATTTGGGTGATTGTTGATCGTCTCACCAAGTCTGCACATTTCTTGCCTATAAAGGAAACGGATAGAATGGAGAAACTATTACGATTGTATATAAAGGAAGTTGTTTCAAGGCATGGAATACCTATTTCCATTATATCTGATCGTGATAGTAGATTTACCTCAAAGTTCTGGCAAGCACTACAGGAGGCATTAGGAACTCGTTTAGATATGAGTACCGCATATCATCCGCAAACGGACGGGCAGAGTGAAAGAACAATTCAGACTCTTGAAGATATGCTCAGGGCATGTGTGATCGATTTTGGAAACGGATGGGATAAGTATTTACCGTTAGCAGAATTCTCGTATAATAATAGTTATCATGCGAGCATTGGAGCTGCGCCATTCGAAGCATTGTATGGAAGGAAGTGTAGATCTCCTATCTGTTGGAATGAAGTAGGAGATCGACAATTAACTGGTCCCGAGATCATACACGAAACGACTGAGAAGATAGTACAAATCAAGGAGAGATTGAAAACAGCCCGTAGTCGCCAAAAGAGCTACGCCGATGTCCGAAGGAAACCATTAGAGTTTCAGGTCGGGGACATGGTTATGTTAAAGGTGTCACCTTGGAAAGGTGTAATACGTTTCGGCAAAAGGGGTAAGCTGAACCCAAGATATGTAGGCCCGTTCAAGATTATTGAACGCATTGGACCGGTAGCTTATCGCCTTGAGTTACCGCAACAACTCGCCGGGGTACATAATACCTTTCACGTCTCAAACCTTAAGAAGTGTCTTGCAAAGGAAGACCTCACTATTCCTCTTGAAGAAATCCATATCGACGAGAAACTACAATTCGTCGAAGAACCAATCGAAATCATGGACCGTGAAGCTAAACAGCTCAAACAGAGCAACATACCGATTGTTAAGGTTCGTTGGAATGCTAGAAGAGGTCCCGAGTTTACTTGGGAACGAGAGGATCAGATGAAACAAAAGTATCCACACTTGTTTCTCGATGACGCAAAATAGGTACAATTTTAAAATTTCGGGACGAAATTTATTTAACGGGGAGGTAATGTAACGACCCGCACTTTTTCGATCATTCTATACTTATAAGATTAATATTTACATAAATTAAACCTTACCAACATGATAAGCAATCCAAATTGTCGAGACTTATGTTTTTCGAAAAGAGATTTACACAACGTTTGACCGTCTAGTTTGACCGATGATAACACGAACTATACAATATATGATAATTATACGTTTGTATATATATATGTATATATACATGTTTAACATGATTTAAGGATGTTTTAATACCTCATTTTGTATTAATAACAATAAGTTATAAGTATATTTTGAAACTACTAACTTAAGTTTTCAAAACGATAACCATACGTAACGTTATTTGACTTAAATACTTATGACATATAATGTTTATACATATATCGTATAAGTAATGTATTTAATCATTTTTAAGGACTTAAATACATAAAACCATATAAGTATATTCACAAAAGATAGCTATATTTGAATCCTCGTTCCGTTTTCACAAGATTTCTATACGTATACTTAGGGTATATGTACCCGTATAAATACGCAGTTTCTAGAAGTTTTACTATTGAAAAATACCAATTATTAGACTTCAATTATATGATCTTAGCAGCCTTTGATTAGTCAATACATGTGGGATCATATATGAGGACTTTTGAGCTAAAAATCAAAAAAATAAAGTCTATATATACATATACATATATACGCCTATATACACATATGCACACTTTCATAACAATTTTCTTTCAAGTTAAATGATCTTCTAAACTCTCTTATCTTCAACCTTCAAGTGTTCTTCAAGGTCCTCATAAGTTTTTAGCTTCAAAACATCACTTAATCATCATAAGAAAACCCTTACAAAAATACTTCAAGAAAACCTTCCAAGAACACCAACTTACTTCCAATCTTTCATCCACTTCCATCACCCTTTTGGTTCTAGGTTCTTACTCCTCTTTTACAGAAACCTTGTCCAAGGAATTTGAGGTAGAATCTATGTTCATAACCTTATTCGATTCATATATATATATAGCTATCTTATTTTGTGGTATAAAATTTTAACAACAAGAACATAGTTTGAATGTTTTCAAACTTGTTTGCAAACTAAATAGATCCTTCTAACTTAACTTTTAAAATACTCCAAGACCTGTAATATAACTTAAATATATGCTAATTTAACAAGGTATAACTTGGTTTTTCAAAGATTATGTTAAAAACTGTTTTTACGACGTCGGAGTGCCACCGGGGACTGTTTTGGGTTGGATAATTAAAAACTATCTTAAACTTTGAATTGGAGGTTTATGTTCTGGAAAAATGATTTTTACTATGGATATGATAATACATAAAAATTCCATGATTTAATTCAAAGTATAAGTATTTTTAGAAAAATAATCATTTAAGGTTGTTTACATAAAGGAAAATGTTTAACTTCATAAGTTTCACTAAAGTTTCACCTATGCCGTGTGATTTTGAATACAAACCAAGGTATTTTCAGTTCATAGTCTTAAAGAGGGACTCGATCCAAGGAGATGGCAAGTTGAATCAACGAAAACGGATTTGTAACGAAGAAACTATGACCGAAACAAAATTGGTTATCCAAGACTTGTTTAACTTCGGGATTAATTGGGAAAAATTAAATAAAATCACATCTTTTTAAGATAACATGATATTTTATATAATTCAATTTTATATGGTTCAGGATCACCCGTAAACAACACGAGAAGATTAATCATAAGATCCCATGATTGTACGCAACACGTCATTTGACAACACCGGTACTTTATGTACGCAACACGTCATTTGACAACACCGGTACCGTGGGTGAAGATTAATCTCGACCAATACATATACGATGGGGTTTTATTTATTTCGTTGGGGGTTTTATTTATTTCATTGCGGGTATATTAAACATCTAAAAATGAACCATTAAAATTGAATTACTAACAACGAACTGCTAACTACGGACTAAGGAATTATTCAAAGTATTAAAAGTATAACAAGTATATATATGTGACGTTTGTTTAAAAAGAAAAGGTATTGATATATTATATATGGATAGGTTCGTGATATCAACCGGAGACCAAGTCAAATTATATATATATATATCTTCAAGACGAAAGTGAGTATATAGTCCCACTTTTAAACTCTAAATATTTCGGGATGAGAATGCATGTATTTTATGTTTTACAATATGGACACAAGTAACTGAAAAATATATTCTACGTTGAGTTGTACCACTGGCATACTTCCCTGTAGCTTGGTAACTAATATTTACAGCGGTATTGTAAACGCGAATCCTGTTGATAGATCTATCGGGCCAGACAACCCCAACCGGACTGGACGACCAGTATTCAACGGTTGCACAGTACTTCGTTTCATGACTACACTTGGTACAGTGTAGTAAGATTTCATATTAAAGGGAATATGCGACGTGATTAATTGTTAAGTATGGTTACCAAGTGCTCAACCACTTAGAATATTTTTATTAAACTGTTTATATACGAAATCTTGTGGTCTATATATATATTGCTGCCGGCACTAAACCTATATCTCACCAACTTTATGTTGACCTTTTAAAACATGTCTATTCTCAGGTGATTTCTAAAAGCTTCCGTTGCATTATGTTGAATTTGAGCAGGATCTTGCGTACGCATATTTGTGTCAAAAATAAGACTGCATATCCAAGAACTTGTGTTGTAAAGTATGCTAGAAATCGTGTTGTTATCATCATTTGTAAAGTTTGTAAGTCGAAGATTATCGCTAAACGATAATCATCTTTATTTCGTCCAAAGCTTGTATCAAAAATAAGAATCATGGTTTGTAATGTATAATATATGCAGTTTTTCTTTTAAAAATGTCGCATATAGAGGTCAATACCTCGCAATGAAATCATACGTTATCTAACACGTTCTTACGGTTAAGGACGGGTTATAACAGAAGACAAGAGCATGAAACTCCGATATATAAGGGAAAATACAAAACCCAACAAGAACACCGAAATTACAAACCGTGTATATCAATGTTTATCGCAACGTAAAGACACGGGAGAATTAAAAACATTATAACCCCAAGGGCGAAGTAGAAGAAAACAGATTCCTCTGGTGGTAGTTGGAAAAGGAGAAGGATTGTTGCGATAGTAAGGATAAGGACAAGAATCAGAACCGGATTAAGCATTTTCAAAATCTTTTGAATTTGGAAATTTAGTATAGGAGTGGTGAAAAATAATAGAATGGAAGAGCTTAATTTATAATGGAAATATCAGACAGAGAAATCGAGTCAGATCACCTTATTTAATTATAGAGATCTTAATTTCCTTATTTGACGAAGAATCAAATCTTTTAGATTTCGAAGATTTTCTTTAAATCCCTTAAATTTCGAAATTCAACAGTAACTACGTCAAAAGTTAAGGCGAAGAGTTATTTCCACATTTCACTCTTTTGTGAGAGCTTCATTTGTACGCTTCACATAATCGAATCGTTTTACCTATATTAATCAATAATGCTAAAACTCTATTTATCAACTCATATTCGTCATGAAAACATTCTTATTATTAGACATGACGACCACACTCAAATTTCGGGACGAAATTTCTTTAACGGGTAGGTACTGTGACGACCCGGGAATTTCCGACCAAATTTAAACTTGATCTTTATATGATTTCGACACGATAAGCAAAGTCTGTTAGGTTGAGTCTCAAAATTTTTGAACTGTTTTCATGAATTCATTTAACCTCGACCAGTTTCGATGATTCACGAACAACTATGTGTAAATAAATATATATATATATATATATATATATATATATATATATATTATTTGAAATATAAATTAATGTGCATGGTCACAGTAGTAGCTAGTTTTAATATTTGGTTAGCACTTAGTATTTAATTAAATGTTATTGTTAGTTGGTTTATTTTTCAAGCTATAGTTGTATAAGTTGATCACCGATTCTTTAGCATTAGAGTTGGTAAATTTGACATTAATGGGTGGGTGTGAGTATCCCTACTTTCATGCCACGTTGATTTAGATTTTGGCTATATGAATAAAGTAGTAACCTTTGTTTTTCTTTCTGTTACTACTTCAATTTTAAGGGATTTGATCCTACAATATATACAGACATATAATTATACAAATCATTTTGGACAGCTCAGCTCGACACACACCATGCAACCTTCAACTATTGTCTTTACTGTATACCTTTTGAATTCATGAAGTTATTGCATGTTACTAGGCCACTTTTTGTTATCTATCATTTTCTATCATTGTCCTTGTTGTCTTCCCTCTATTATATATGGATATTGATTGCTTGCTTTATGTCATCCATCCTTTTCATTCATACATTAAGCTATATAAAATATCGATATAGATATAGTAACTTGATCAACGATTAACAAACACCACACTTCACCATCTCTCTGCTTCCTTTCGATTCACAACCTTCACTCCATCCCTTTTTTTCTCTCTCTACAACTCACGATTTTATTTTATTTTTTATTTTGATTCCTGGTTCGATTATAGCAGCCAACATCACGACCACCATCACACTTCAATCACCACCACTTATCAAACATCAAATGACTTGTTGTTACTATGAATTCTTCTGTTTCTAACCAACCACAACTCACCACCATTGTAAATCGATCACCACCACATCGAGCCCATAACCACGGTTAACCATCATCACCTCTATGTGTTATTTTCCATTCGTTTATGTTGTATTTTCTTTTGTCTGTTCGTGGTCATTCAGCAAAACCACCGTGACCTTCACTCTTACCATTTTACAACCACGATCCGCGTATATTATCCTTATTCCTGTTTCGATCAGTTCTCATCACAAGACCACCACCCATAAGATTTAATATTGTTGCTTTATCCAAATACTACTATCCACTTACTCGGTTACACACCCAAGCAAAACTTACTTGTTATCTATTTCAATCGAACCCTAATATCTATATTTTTTTTCCTGGCCAACCACCATGAACCATTTGCGTGAAAACTGCTCAAACCATAACCCATACGCTGCTATTCCTTTTTTTTTCTTCTTTTATGTTTTCTACTGTTGCTCAACATTAACGGGGGAGATGAAAATATAAAGATGTTGTATTAAATATTAATATGCACTACCTTGTCAAGCTCCAAGACAAATGTGCATATGGAATACGTTGAAATATAGACGCCAACACCCAAAAGCAAATAAAGCAAGTGGATTGATTGATAAGGACATGCACTACCATAATCCTAATAATTAACTAGTTAAGAAGGTGTAATTGGGAGACCAAACCTTCAACGTACAACACCTTTATTACAATTATATGATTGATTACATCCAAACAACATCACCATGTAGTTTCATCTGCTATTCGATCATGTTTCACTACTACCATTCGGTTTGATACTATTTCCTTCAGTTTCATTGTTACTTTCCGAAAATGTGATTTAATTATGATGATGATACGAATAACGATATAGTTGGTGACACAATGATCATGACGAGGATAATCATTGTAAGATGACAACGATGATTGTTATAGATGAAAGTGAATTATGTTAAAGAGGTTGAGAACGGCGTATTATACCTGTTTATACTTCTACGGCCATCCCAATATTTCTATTACCTAAACCTTAATCCTTTCAACAAAAACGCATTTGGATTAACTAGCTATTTTTGGATTGAGTCTGTTATTGGATCATTTACGTTTTGCAATATGGATTAAATGATATTGGGCCCTATGTTCGGGTTGCTAGTTGGGCTGAAAACCCAAAATGTAATCAGATAAAACGGATAGAATAATGGTGAACGTATGATTATTTTAAATGTGTGGGGGAATAATTATGATTAAGATGAAACACATGGTTAAATTAAATAAGAATGGGTTCAATTCGAAGCAATTGAATGGTGAAAGGGTCTGGGGTGTCTATGTTTAGAAAGAGGTCTAGAGTTCGAGCCCAGAGGTGGATTATTTTTTTAAGCTTGTCTCTTTGAAGGTTCGTCAATTCAAAGTCAACCCTGCATTGTTCAGTTGTTCAATACAGTCATATGTATTTTTACTACAAAATACATTAGGTGAGTTTCATTTGCTCCCTTTTTATTTGCTTTTGCAATATATATTTTTGGGCTGAGAATACATGCGCTGCTTTTATAAATGTTTACGAAATAGACACAAGTACTTGAAAATATATTCTACGTTGAGTTGTACCACTGGCATACTTCCCTGTAGCTTGGTAACTATTATTTACATAGGTATTGTAAACGCGAATCCTATTGATAGATCTATCGGGCCTGACAACCCCAACCGGACTGGACGACCAGTATTCAACGGTTGCACAGTACTTTATTTTGTAGGCTACACTTGGTACAGTGTAGTGAGATTTCATAATAAAGGGAATATGCGACGTTGATTAATAGTTAAGTATGGTTACCAAGTGCTCAACCACTTAGAATGCTTTACATACACTTGCGAGTGTATTATGTTTATGATTATGAAATCTTGTGGTCTATTAATATATTAAAAAGATTGTTATGATAAACCTATGAACTCACCAACCTTTTGGTTGACACTTTAAATCATGTTTATTCTCAGGTACGAATTAAGTCTTCCGCTGTGCATTTGCTCATTTTAAGGACATTACTTGGAGTCGATCATCGCAATGGGACCAAATGTTGATGACTTCGTCCAGGTGAATAAGGACGGGTTGTTACAATCTTAAATGCTTTAGTTAACTTATCTAAATATCAATCGAATCAATAAACGAATGTTACTATCGTTTACTAAATAACTTGAAATTATATATATGTATATATCTTTTTAATATATAAATCAGTTTTTAAATACACCTTGAAAGTTATCTATAAATAAATTTTAATAATAAATATTTCAACTTATCATATATATTCAAATAGATATTTAAACCAATAAGTTTAATGTACGGTATCAAACAATTAATACATTGTTACCTTTTCAAGTTATAGTATATATGTATCTATATAATTGTTCGCGAATCGTCAAAAACAACCGAAGGGTATTTAAATATATAAAAGTAGTTCAAAAATTTTGAGATTCAGTTTTACAGACTTTGCTTATCATGTCGGAAATGTTAATCATACAAAGATTAAGTTTAAATTTGGTCAGAAATTTTCGGGTCATCACAAGATAGTAGCCCCAACATGATTCTCGATGTACCTAACTACAATATTAAATATAAACAAGTATCAAAGTGGTATTTAAACAGACACAACAATTTACATGTGAAGGTATTACTTATCATATGATCTAAAAGTGCAAAATTCACCTTTAAAAATAGTAAAATGTCATTTTCGGCATCTAAACTTCTTCGAACGGGGGAACGCCTTAACAAAGTCTTGCTTATAGTGCTATTTTATAGTTATCTTGGAAAAATGGGCCTAATCAGCAATTGAAATTTTTTCGTAAAATTCTCCACAAAATTTTGCCCGATTTTGTGGGGAATGTAGTGACTTCAAATATGTGTTTTGCGGCCATTAATTATCATCAAAACGAAACTACACTCTCATATATTCGCATTCAATATAAAATTTAGAAACAAAAACAAAAATAAGGTTATGAATCTAGAGAAATAAAAAAGCGGCTAAAATTACTCGAACAATAAAACCAAGACGTTATAAAAGCGGCAACATTTTGTAGCTAGTGGTGAGATAGTAGCGCCAACATGATTCTCGATGTACCTAAATAAAATATTAAATAAAAACAAGTATCAAAGTGGTATTTAAAAAGACACAACAATTCACATGTAAAGGTATTACTTATCCTTAGATCTAAAAGTGCAAAATTCACCTTTAAAAATAGTAAAATATCATTTTCGGCATCTAAACTTCTTCGAACGGGGGAAAGCCTTAACAAAGTCTTGCTCGTAGCGCCGTTTTATAGTTATCTTGCGAAAATTGGCCTAATCTGCAATTGAAATTTTTTCGTAAAATTCTCCACAAAATTTTGCTCGATTTTGTGGGGAATGTAGTGACTTCAAATATGTGTTTCGCGGCCATTAATTATCATCAAAATGAACTACACTCTTATATATTCGCATTCAATATGAAATTTAGAAACAAAAACAAAAATAAGGTTATGAATCTAGAGAAATAAAAAATCGGCTAAAAATACACGAACAATAAAACCAAGACGTTATAAAAGCATCAATGTTTTGTAGCTAGTGGTGAGATAGTAGCCCCAACATGATTCTCGATGTACCTAAATACAATATTAAATAAAAACAAATATCAAAGTGGTATTCAAAAAGACACAACAATTACCATGTGAAGGTATTACTTATCATAAGATCTAAAGTGCAAAATTCACCTTTAAAAATAGTAAAATGTCATTTTCGGATTCTAAACTGCTTCGAACGGGGGAAAGCCTTAACAAAGTCTTGCTCGTAGAGCCGTTTTCTAGTTATCTTGCGAAAATGGGCCTAATCTGCATTTAAAAATTTTTCAGAAAATTCTCCTTGCCCGTTTTTGTGGGGAATGTAGTGACTTTAAATATGTGTTTTGTGTAGTCACCCGAACTTTTCCATGATTATATATTAAATGAAATTGATATTTACATGATTAAATGTTTCCAACATGTTAAGCAATCGAACTTGTTAAGACTTAATTATTTGAAATGAGTTTCATGTAGACAATTGACCACCCAGTTTGCCTGATGATTCACGAACGTCATAACTTGTGATAATTATATAATCGTTTTATTTTTTTATGATGTAAGTTTTTATTATATATATATATATATATATATATATATATATATATATATATATATATATATATATATATATATATATAAGAAAAAATACAATTAAATTCAAGATGTACAAGTAAAACACTATTTGCTACAATAAAACACTATTTGCTACAGTAAAACACTATATGCTACAGTAAACACAATTTACTCGTATTCAATCCGTATTCGTACTCGTACAATACCCAGCCTCTAGACGTATATACTATTGGTATATACACTTCAATGATCAGCTCTTAGCAGCCTTAATGAGTCACCTAAACATGTGGGAACCATCATTTGGCAACTAGCATGAAATATCTAACAAAAATACAAACTAATGGAACCTTATATTCAAGGGTAGGATCACGTTTTTCTTCACCAACCATAACACTTTCATTTTTCAATTTTCGTGCATCAAACTTATCTCTTCTCTTGATGTTCTAAGTGTTCTTCATCACCTTCATCAAAATCTAGCTCAATCTAGCTCATAAATCCTAACCTAGATCAACTTACAAAACAACTACTCAAGAACACACCAAAAACACTTTCAAGTTTACTAGCTTACTTCCAATCTTGCAAATCCATTTCAAGTGATCATCTAAGAAATCTTTCTTATTTACAGTAAGATATCTTTCTAATTCAAGGTAATACTCATATTCAAACTTTGATTCAACTTCTATAACTATAACAATCTTATTTCGAGTGGAAATCTTACTTGAACATGTTTTCGTGTCATGATTCTGCTTCAAGAACTTTCAAGCCATCCAAGAATCCTTTAAAGCTAGATCTATATTTCTCATTTCCAATAGGTTTATCTAATAAAATTAAGGTAGTAATGATGTTCATAACATCATTCGATTCATACATATAAAACCATCTTATTCGAAGATTTAAACTTGTAATCACTAGAACATAGTTTAGTTAATTCTAAACTTGTTCGCAAATAAAGTTAATCCCTCTAACTTGACTTTTAAAATCAATTAAACATATATTCTATATCTATATGATATGCTACTTAATGATTTAAAACCTGGAAACACGATGAACACCGTAAAACCGGACATACGCCGTCGTAGTGAAACCGGAGGCTGTTTTGGATTAGAAAAATAAAAAAACTATCTTAATCTTTGAATTGAAAGTTTATTTTCTGGAAAAATAATATTTCATATGAACATGATACTATATCCGAAAATCATGGTTAAACTCAAAGTGGAAGTATGTTTTTCAAAATGGTCATCAAGATGTCGTTCTTTCGACGAAAATGACTACCTCTTTAGTAAATGACTTGTAACCTGTATTTCTGACTATAAACTTATACTTTTTCTGTTTAGTTTCATAAATTACAGTTCATTATGAAACCATAGCAACTGGAATCACTCAAAACGGATTTAAAACGATGAAATTATGGGTAATACAAAATTGGAAAATTTTACTTGTTGTAGCTACGAAAATTTTACAACAAATCTACACTAATCATATCCTAGCTAACTTATATTGTATTATACATGTATTCTAACATATATTATGTAATCTTGGGATACCATAGACACGTATACAATGTTTTGACATATCATATCGACCCATATATATATATATATATATATATATATATATATATATATATATATATATATATATATATATATATATATATATATATATTATTTGGAACAACCATAGACACTCTATATGCTATAATGTTCGAGTTCGCTATACAGGGTTGAGGTTGATTCTAAAAATATATATACTTTGAGTTGTGATCTAGCCTGAGACGTGTATACACTGGGTCGTGGATTGATTCAAGATAATATATATTGATTTATTTCTGTACATCTAACTGTGGACAACTAGTTGTATGTTACTAATGAGGACTGCTAACTTAACAAACTTAAATCATAAAAACGTAATAAAAAATGTTGTGAATATATTTCAATCATACTTTGATATATATGTACACATTTGTTATAGGTTCGTGAATCGACCAGTGACCAAGTCTTATTTCCAACGAAGGAAAAAATATGTGAAAGTGAGTTATAGTCCCATTTTTACTATCTAATATTTTTGGGATGAGAATACATGCAGTTTTATAAATGTTTTACAAAATAGACACAAGTACTTGAAACTACATTCTATGTTGGATTATGAATACCGAATATCGTCCTTTTTAGCTTGGTAACCTAAGAATTAGGGAACAGTACCCCTAATTGACGCGAATCTTAAAGATAGATCTATGGGCCTAACAAACCCCATCCGAGGTACGGATGCTTTAGTACTTCGATTTTTATACAGACGGGAGGATTCTGTTATATAGACGAGAGGATTCTGTTTTGGGGATATTCTATATGCATCTTGTTAATGTCGGTTACCAGGTGTTCATCATATGAATCATTTTATCTTAATGCAGACGAGAGGATTCTGCTTGAGGATTATGTTTATAAAATGAAATCTTGTGGTCTATTATTATTACAATTTGATATATATAGATTAAACCTATAACTCACCAACATTTTGTTGACGTTTTAAGCATGTTTATTCTCAGGTGATTATTAAGAGCTTCCGCTGTTGCATGCTAAATTAAGGACAAGAATTGGAGTCAGCATGCTTGCATAATATTGTTTAAAAACGGCATTCAAAGACTTAAGTTATTGTGTAATATTATTGTAAATCATTATGTAATGGTTGAGTGAAAACACTATATAGAGGTTATGGTTTGTTTTAAAAACGAATGCAATCTTTGAAAAATGTCTCATATAGAGGTCAAAACCTCGCAACGAAACCAATTAATATGAAACGTTTATAATTGATATGAACGGGACATTTCAGTTGGTATCCGAGCGTTGGTCTTAGAGAACCAGAAATTTGCATTAGTGTGTCTTATCGAGTTCGTTAGGATGCATTAGTGAGTCTGGACTTCGACCGTGTTTACTTGAAAAATGATTGCTTAACATTTTCTTGTTGGAAACTATATATTGTTAACATGTAAATATTATGTGATATATTAATCTCTTAACGTGTTTGATATTATGTGATAGATGTCTACCTCTAGTACAAATCCTATCGACTCACCTAATAATAATGAAGAGTCAAATTTATATTGGGAAGATTCACAAATTCCAGAAGAGGAACCGGAAGAAGAGGAACCGGAAGAGGAGGAACCGGAAGAAGAGGAACCGGAAGAAGAGATTCCAGAGGGGGAAATATTAGGAACCACAGATAAATAAAAGAAAATCCTCAACCAATGGACCAAAGTTAATAATGGTCAATGGTGTTTCCGCCAAGGAAGCAAAATATTGGAAAAATTACCAATTTTCTGATGAATCGGATTCCGATGAGGAATCCGATGATGTTATAGAAATTACCTCGACTCAATTTGAAAAAGCAAAAGAAAATAATAAGGAAACGGGCATCAAACTAGATAAACCTGATTCCAACCCTGATGAATTTTATATGTATCGTCAACACCCGTATTTCTTAAGTTGTAACAATAACCCGGGAACCTCTAAGCCAACAGGTTTTTCTAAACCATTTGTGAAAACAACGGCTCGTATTAGAGGAACATCATATATCCCTAGGAAATTAGCTAAACGAACCAAGTCGGAAGAGGAAGAAACGAGTGAGTCGAAATAAAGAGTTGTAATCATGTTGTGTAATATATGTATTGTTGTATGCTTGTATTTTCATGTTATATGTAAAAATTGCTTGTATTGTTTGTTAATTATCTTTTACGAATCTAATCCTCATCTATTTTACAGTATAAAAACACACAATGGACGTTAAGGATAGACAACTGAATATTTTAGAAGACCTACTCGGGGACGTGATTGATGAAATCTTGTCTAAAGTCAGTCAGAATTCGTCGGCACAATTATTTACGGCAAAATTAGTTTGTAGAACATTTGAAGAATGTTCCAGGCATGCCTTAGTTTATAAAAGGCATTCATTTGAAAGATGGGGTATATCACATTGGGGACACCGTAAGTTACACCGTGTTTTCTGTAAAGCGTTAAATGTGGGGAACTCAAATGCAATTTTACGCTACGGGTTAAGAACCTATTTTAACTCAACATATCCCAACGTAGGACTTCGTGAGTTAGAAAGAGCTTCTTACATGCAACATAAAGAAGCATGTTATGCTTACCGGTTAGTGATGTTCACTTCTCACCAAAGTGAGAAAAAGAACATCGGATTACAAATTTTAAATAAAACCTTCCCACAAGTGACGGATTCAGTAGTTGGGGTGAGAAACAAGGTTTTTAGATTATTACGGGGCTGTTGGACATTACAAAACCCTTGTCACTTTGATGACGTTACAATTGTTGTCTTGTCAACGGCCACAATGGTTATGTTCCACAAGACCAAGGATGGTAAGTAGTCTTAGTAAAACCAGAATGCATGACTTGTTTCTGGACTTATGAATTACGTGTTTTTATTGCTTTTGCTGAACGACTTGTGTATTAACTAGGATTGTTGTCACAACTATTTTGTATCAAAGTTATTGTGTGCTATATTTCATGCTATATGTATAATAGCGGTATTGTAAGTTTGTAAAATATTGTATAAAAGTTTGAACGCGAAATATTATTATAATCAGTTTTTTCATATAGAATTGTAGTAGTTGAATTGTATGTTAGCTACTAAGTATGAACTTAACGGGTAGGTACTACCTGAATTAAAAATTATAAAACGCTAATATAAAGAAAAAGCTTTTATAAATAAGTTCATATTATGCTATGAAATACTATTGACTACTCTTAAAATTCTATATGATTAACTCAATTCTTTTGGCTATTTTTGAAGGAAATGGCACCGACTACTCGTCAGAATTTGAATATGAGCGAGGAAGATTTCCGTGCATTCCTTGCCGCAAACATAGCCGCAGTTCAGGCTGCGATGCAAAACAACAACAATAACTCTGGGTCTAGCAGTGGAGTTAACTCCACAGGAAACCGTGTAGGATGCTCCTACAAGGCTTTCACTACCTGTAAACCTCTAGAATTTGATGGAACTGAAGGACCAGTCGGACTGAAACGATGGACCGAGAAGGTTGAATCTGTGTTTGCTATAAGCAAATGTACCAAAGAAGACAGGGTTAAGTACGCCACGCATACCTTCACAGGTACTGCGTTAACATGGTGGAACACCTACCTCGAACAGGTGGGACAAGATGCTGCTTACGCACTACCGTTTCAAACACTTGATGAATGAGCAGTATCGTCCCAGAAATGAAGTCAATAAGCTCAAGACAGAGCTTAGAGAATTACGAGCGCAAGGATTCGATATTACCACATACGAACGACGATTCACAGAGTTGTGTTTATTGTGTCCAAGAGTGTTCGAAGATGAAGAAGAGCAGATCGATGCGTTTGTAAAAGGGTTACCAGAGAGAATTCAGGAGGATGTGAGTGCGAGCGCGCCTACCTCAATGCAAAAGGAAAGTCGAATGGCTCACAAACTTATAAATCAGATCGAGGGGAGGATTAAAGAGCAGGCGGCCGAGGAGGCCAAAATGAAACAAGTCAAGAGGAAGTGGGAAGAAAACAGTGACAAGGCTCACCAACACAACAACAGTAACTATCGCTTCAACATTCAGCCCAACAATCACAACTACAATCGCACCATTTTTCGCAAAAACAAACGCAACAACAACCATCTCAATAACAACTACAACAATCGTTCCAACAACAATAATAACAACAACAACAACAACAATCCCAGCAATAACAACAAGGGGCAGAAACCGTGCCAGAGGTTTGAAGGATACCATCCGAATGGGTTCTGCACGACATTTTGCACCAAGTGTAAGAGAAATGGTCATAGTGCGATGAAGTGTGAAGTCTACGGACCAATGACCAACAGAATTAAAAGAAGAAATAATGTCGGAACAAATAATGTCGGAATAAATAATGCCGCCATTATTTGTTATGGATGTGGGAAACCGGGCCACTTCAGGACTAACTGCCCGAACCAAGGGAATACTAATGGGCAAGGCCACGGAAGAGTCTTCAATATTAATGCGACAGAAGCACAGGAAGACCCGGAGCTTGTTACGGGTACGTTTCTTATTGATGAAAAACCTGCTTATGTTTTATTTGATTTGGGTGCGGATAGAAGCTATATGAGTAGAGATTTTTGTGCTAAATTGAATTGTCCATTAACGCCTTTAGATAATAAGTTTTTACTCGAATTAGCAAACGGTAAATTTATTACAGCGGATAAAATATGTCAGAACCGAGAAATTAAATTAGTTGGCGAAACGTTTAAGATTAATTTGATACCAGTAGAGTTGGGGGGTTTCGATGTAATAATTGGCATGGATTGGTTGAAAAAGGAGAGAGCAGAGGTTGTATGTTATAAAAACGCGATTCGCATTGTACACGAAAAAGGAAAACCCTTAATGGTGTACGGAGAAAAGAGCAATGCGAAGTTAAATCTTATTAGTAGCTTGAAGGCGCAAAAACTAATAAGAAAAGGTTGCTATGTCATTTTAGCACACATCGAGGAAGTCAAAACCGAAGAAAAGAACATCAGTGATGTTCCCGTCGCAAAAGAATTTCCCGATGTATTTCCGAAAGAATTACCGGGACTACCTCCACATCGATCCATTGAATTTCAAATAAATCTTGTACCCGGAGCTACACCAATAGCTCGTGCTCCATACGGACTCGCACCCAGCGAAATGAAGGAATTACAAAGCCAATTACAAGAACTTTTGGAACGTGGTTTCATTCGACCAAGCACATCACCATGGGGAGCTCCTGTTTTGTTTGTCAAGAAGAAAGATGGTACATTTAGATTGTGTATCGACTACCGAGATTTGAACAAAGTTACCATCAAGAACCATTATCCACTACTGAGAATCGACGACTTATTCGATCAACTGCAAGGTTCGTTGGTTTATTCGAAGTTCGATTTAAGTTCTGGGAATCATCAAATGCGGGTGAAGGAGGATGATATTCCAAAGACTGCATTTAGAACACGTTATGGTCATTATGAGTTTATGGTTATGCCGTTTGGTTTAACTAAAGCACCAACCGTGTTCATGGACCTCATGAACCGAGTGTGTGGACTATACCTTGACAAGTTTGTCATTGTTTTCATCGATGACATACTCATTTACTCAAAGAATGATCAAGAGCACGAAGAACATTTGAGAAAAGTGCTAGAGTTGCTGAGGAAAGAAAAACTGTACGCTAAGTTTTCAAAGTGTGCATTTTGGTTGGAAGAAGTTCAATTCCTCGGTCACATAGTGAACAAAGAAGGTATTCAGGTGGATCCGGCAAAGATTGAAACCGTTGAAAAGTGGGAAACCCCGAAAACTCCAAAGCATATACGTCAATTTTTAGGATTGGCTGGTTACTACAGAAGATTCATCCAAGATTTTTCTAAAGTAGCAAAACCCTTGACTGCATTAACGCATAAAGGGAAGAAATTTGAATGGAAGGATGAGTAGGAGAAAGCGTTTCAATTGTTGAAGAAAAAGTTAACAACGGCACCTATATTGTCATTGCCTGAAGGGAATGATGATTTTGTGATATATTGTGACACCTTAAAGCAAGGCCTCGGTTGTGTATTAATGCAACGAACAAAGGTAATTGTTTATGCGTCTAGACAATTGAAGATTCACGAGCAGAATTATACGACGCATGATTTGGAATTAGGCGCGGTTGTTTTTGCATTAAAAACTTGGAGGCACTACTTATATGGGGTCAAAAGTATTATATATACCGATCACAAAAGTCTCCAACACATATTTAATCAGAAACAACTAAACATGAGGCAGCGTAGGTGGATTGAATTGTTAAATGATTACGATTTTGAGATTCATTACCACCCGGGAAAGGCGAATGTGGTAGCCGACACTTTGAGTAGAAAAGATAGAGAACCTATGCGGGTAAAAGCTATGAATATAATTATTCGTACTAACCTTACTACTCAAATAAAGGAGGCACAACAGGGAGTTTTAAAAGAGGGAAATTTGAAGAATGAAATACCCAAAGGATCGGAAAAACATCTTAATATTCGGGAAGACGGAACCCGGTATAGGGCTGAAAGAATTTGGGTACCAAAATTTGGAGATGTGAGAGAAATGGTACTTAAGGAAGCACATAAAACCAGATATTCGATACATCCCTGAGCGGGGAAGATGTACAAAGATCTCAAGAAACATTTTTGGTGGCCGGGTATGAAAGCCGATGTTGCTAAATACGTAGGAGAATGTTTGACGTGTTCTAAGGTCAAAGCTGAGCATCGAAAACCATCAGGTCTACTTCAACAACCTGAAATCCCGGAATAGAAATGGGAAAATATTACCATGGATTTCATTACTAAATTGCCAAGGACTGCAAGTGGTTATGATACTATTTGGGTAATAGTCATCGTCTCACCAAGTCAGCACACTTTCTGCCAATGAGAGAAGATGATAAAATGGAGAAGTTAGCACGACTATACTTGAAGGAAGTTGTCTCCAGATATGGAATACCAATCTCTATTATCTCTGATAGGGATGGCAGATTTGTCTCAAGGTTTTGGCAAACGTTACAACAAGCATTGGGGACTCGTCTAGACATGAGTACTGCCTATCATCCACAAACTGATGGGCAAAGTGAATGGATGATACAGACTCTTGAAGACATGCTACGAGCATGTGTTATTGATTTTGGAAACAGTTGGGATCGACATCTACCGTTAGCAGAATTTTCCTACAACAACAGTTACCACTCGAGTATTGAGATGGCACCGTTTGAGGCACTTTATGGCAGAAAGTGCAGGTCTCCAATTTATTGGAGTGAAGTGGGGGATAGACAAATTACGGATCCAGAAATTATCCAAGAAACTACCGAGAAAATCATTCAAATTCAACAACGGTTGAAAACCGCTCAAAGTCGACAAAAGAGCTACGTGGACAGTAAAAGAAAGGATATAGAATTTGAAATTGGTGACATGGTCATGCTTAAGTTTTCACCTTGGAAAGGCGTTGTTCAATTTGGTAAACGGGGGAAATTAAATTCGAGGTACATTGGACCATTCAAGATTATTGATCGTGTCGGACCAGTAGCTTACCAACTTGAGTTACCTCAACAACTCGCGGGTGTACATAATACCTTCCACGTCTCAAATTTTAAGAAATTCTTTGCTAAAGAAGATCTCACCATTCCATTAGATGAGATTACTATTAACGAAAAACTACAATTCATTGAAGAACCCGTCGAAATAATGGATCATGAGGTTAAAAGACTTAAGCAAAATAAAATACCAATCGTTAAGGTTTGATGGAATGCTCGTAGAGGACCCGAGTTCACCTGGGAGCGTGAAGATCAAATGAAGCTGAAATACCCGCACCTATTTCCAGAAGATGCGTCAACACCTTCAACAACTTAAAATTTCGGGATGAAATTTATTTAACGGGTAGGTACTGTAGTGACTCGAACTTTTCCATGATTATATATTAAATGAAATTGATATTTAAATGATTAAATGTTTCCAACATGTTAAGCAATCAAACTTGTTAAGACTTGATTATTTGAAATGAGTTTCATGTAGACAATTGACCACCCAGTTTGCCTAATGATTCATGAACGTCATAACTTGTGATAATTATATAATCGTTTTATTTTTTATGATGTAAGTTTTTATTTTATATATATATATATATATATATATATATATATGTATATATATATATATATATATATAAGAAAAAATACAATTAAATTCAAGATGTACAAGTAAAACACTATTTGCTCCAGTAAAATACTATTTGCTACAGTAAAATACTATTTGCTACAGTAAAAAAACTATTTGCTACAGTAAAATACTATTTGCTACGGTGAAATACTATTTGCTACAGTGAAATACTATTTGCTACAGTAAACACAATTTACTCGTATTCAATTCGAATTCGTACTCGTACAATACCCAGCCTCTAGATGTATATACTATTGGTATACACACTTCAATGATCAGCTCTTAACAGCCTTAATGAGTCACCTAAACATGTGGGAACCATCATTTGGCAACTAGCATGAAATATCTAACAAAAATACAAACTAGTGGAACCTTATATTCAAGGGTAGGATTGTAGTGACCCGAACTTTTCCATGTTTATATATATTAATTGAGATTGATATTTACATGATTAAATGTTTCCAACATATTAAGCAATCAAACTTGTTAAGACTTGATTAATTGAAATAGGTTTCATATAGACAATTGACCACCCAAGTTGACCGGTGATTCACGAACGTTAAAACTTGTAAAAAAAACTATATGATGACAAATATATGGTTATATATATAGTTAACATGATATTATGATAAATAAACATATCATTAATTATATTAACAATGAACTACATATGTAAAAACAAGACTACTAACTTAATGATTTTGAAACGAGACATATATGTAACGTTTATCGTTGTAACGACATTTAATGTATATATATCATATTAGGAGATATTCGTACATCATAATATCATGATAATATAATAATTTAAAATCTCTTTTGATATTATAAACATTGGGTTAACAACATTTAACAAGATCGTTAACCTAAAGGTTTCAAAACAACACTTACATGTAACGACTAACGATGACTTAACGACTCAGTTAAAATGTATATACATGTAGTGTTTTAATATGTATTTATACACTTTTGGAAGACTTCAATACACTTATCAAAATACTTCTACTTAACAAAAATGCTTACAATTACATCCTCGTTCAGTTTCATCAACAATTCTACTCGTATGCACCCGTATTCGTACTCGTACAATACACAGCTTTTAGATGTATGTACTATTGGTATATACACTCCAATGATCAGCTCTTAGCAGCCCATGTGAGTCACCTAACACATGTGGGAACCATCATTTGGCAACTAGCATGAAATATCTCATAAAATTACAAAAATATGAGTAATCATTCATGACTTATTTACATGAAAACAAAATAACATATCCTTTATATCTAATCCATACACCAACGACCAAAAACACCTACAAACACTTTCATTCTTCAATTTTCTTCATCTAATTGATCTCTCTCAAGTTCTATCTTCAAGTTCTAAGTGTTCTTCATAAATTCTAAAAGTTCTAGTTTCATAAAATCAAGAATACTTTCAAGTTTGCTAGCTCACTTCCAATCTTGTAAGGTGATCATCCAACCTCAAGAAATCTTTGTTTCTTACAGTAGGTTATCATTCTAATACAAGGTAATAATCATATTCAAACTTTGGTTCAATTTCTATAACTATAACAATCTTATTTCAAGTGATGATCTTACTTGAACTTGTTTTCGTGTCATGATTCTGCTTCAAGAACTTCGAGCCATCCAAGGATCCATTGAAGCTAGATCCATTTTTATCTTTTCCAGTAGGTTTATCCAAGGAACTTAAGGTAGTAATGATGTTCATAACATCATTCGATTCATACATATAAAGCTATCTTATTCGAAGGTTTAAACTTGTAATCACTAGAACATAGTTTAGTTAATTCTAAACTTGTTCGCAAACAAAAGTTAATCCTTCTAACTTGACTTTTAAAATCAACTAAACACATGTTCTATATCTATATGATATGCTAACTTAATGATTTAAAACCTGGAAACACGAAAAACACCGTAAAACCGGATTTACGCCGTCGTAGTAACACCGCGGGCTGTTTTGGGTTAGTTAATTAAAAACTATGATAAACTTTGATTTAAAAGTTGTTATTCTGAGAAAATGATTTTTATTATGAACATGAAACTATATCCAAAAATTATGGTTAAACTCAAAGTGGAAGTATGTTTTCTAAAATGGTCATCTAGACGTCGTTCTTTCAACTGAAATGACTACCTTTACAAAAACGACTTGTAACTTATTTTTCCGACTATAAATCTATTCTTTTTCTGTTTAGATTCATAAAATAGAGTTCAATATGAAACCATAGCAATTTGATTCACTCAAAACGGATTTAAAATGAAGAAGTTATGGGTAAAACAAGATTGGATAATTTTTCTCATTTTAGCTACGTGAAAATTGGTAACAAATCTATTCCAACCATAACTTAATCAACTTGTATTGTATATTATGTAATCTTGAGATACCATAGACACGTATACAATGTTTCAACCTATCATGTTGACACATCTATATATATTTCGGAACAACCATAGACACTCTATATGTGAATGTTGGAGTTAGCTATACAGGGTTGAGGTTGATTCCAAAATATATATAGTTTGAGTTGTGACCAATACTGAGATACGTATACACTGGGTCGTGGATTGATTCAAGATAATATTTATCGATTTATTACTGTACATCTAACTGTGGACAACTAGTTGTAGGTTACTAACGAGGACAGCTGACTTAATAAACTTAAAACATCAAAATATATTAAAAGTGTTGTAAATATATCTTGAACATACTTTGATATATATGTATATATTGTTATAGGTTCGTGAATCAACCAGTGGCCAAGTCTTACTTCCCGACGAAGTAAAAATCTGTGAAAGTGAGTTATAGTCCCACTTTTAAAATCTAATATTTTTGGGATGAGAATACATGCAGGTTTTATAAATGATTTACAAAATAGACACAAGTACGTGAAACTACATTCTATGGTTGAATTATCGAAATCGAATATGCCCCTTTTTATTAAGTCTGGTAATCTAAGAATTAGGGAACAGACACCCTAATTGACGCGAATCCTAAAGATAGATCTATTGGGCCTAACAAACCCCATCCAAAGTATCGGATGCTTTAGTACTTCGAAATTTATATCATATCCGAAGGGTGTCCCGGAATGATGGGGATATTCTTATATATGCATCTTGTTATTGTCGGTTACCAGGTGTTCACCATATGAATGATTTTTATCTCTATGTATGGGATGTGTATTGAAATATGAAATCTTGTGGTCTATTGTTACGATTTGATATATATAGGTTAAACCTATAACTCACCAACATTTTTGTTGACGTTTAAAGCATGTTTATTCTCAGGTGAATATTAAGAGCTTCCGCTGTTGCATACTAAAATAAGGACAAGATTTGGAGTCCATGTTTGTATGATATTGTGTAAAAACTGCATTCAAGAAACTGATTTCGATGTAACATATTTGTATTGTAAACCATTATGTAATGGTCGTGTGTAAACAGGATATTTTAGATTATCATTATTTGATAATCTACGTAAATCTTTTTAAACCTTTATTTATGAAATAAAGGTTATGGTTTGTTTTAAAAAGGAATGCAGTCTTTGAAAAACGTCTCATATAGAGGTCAAAACCTCGCAACGAAATCAATTAATATGGAACGTTTTTAATCAATAAGAACGGGACATTTCAGTTGGTATCCGAGCGTTGGTCTTAGAGAACCAGAAAATTTGCATTAGTGTGTCTTATCGAGTTTGTTAGGATGCATTAGTGAGTCTGGACTTCGACCGTGTTTTCTTTAAAAATGATTGCTTAACATTTTTGTTGGAAACTATATATTTTTAACATATGAATTTTATGTGATATATTAATCTCTTAACGTGTTTGATATTATGTGATAGATGTCTACCTCTAGAACAAGTCCCATTGACTCACCTAATAATAATGAAGAGTCAAATGTAAATTGGAATGATTCGTGGACTGATTCACAAGTTCCCGAAGAGGAACCGGAAGAAGAGTCGGAACCGGAAGGAGAATCGGAACCGGAAGAAGAATCGGAACCGGAAGAAGAATCGGAACCGGTGGGGGAAATAATAAAACGGTTAAGTAAAAGAGAATCCTCAACCAACCGACCAAGGTTAATTATGGTCAATGGTGTTTCCGCCAAGGAAGCAAAATATTGGGAGGATTACCAATTCTCCGATGAATCGGATTCCGACGAGAATTCCAATGATGTTATAGAAATTACCCCAACTGAATTTAAAAAGGCAAAAGAAAATAATAAGGGAAAGGGCATAAAAATAGAGAAATCTAATTCCAACCCCGATGAACTTTATATGTATCGTCAACCCCCGAAGACCTTAAGTTGTAACAATGACCCGGGAACCTCTAAACCACCAGGTTTTTCTAAACCAATGTGGACAACGACGGCTCGTATTAGGGGAACATCATATATCCCTAGAAACTTGGCAAAACGAACCAAAACCGAAGAAGAAGAAACGAACGAGTCGGAATAAGATAGTTGTATTCGTGTGGTGTAATATATGTAATATAGTGTTCTTATGCTTTATGATATATGTAAAAATTGCTTGTATTAATAAGTATTTTTTTATGAATCTAACTCTTGTCTATTTTACAGTTTAAAAACACAAAATGGATAGACAACCCAATATTTTAAGAGACCTACCCGGAGACATGATTGATGAAATCTTGTCTAGAGTCGGCCAGAATTCCTCGGCACAACTATTTAAGGCGAGATCAGTTTGTAAGACATTCGAAGAACGTTCCAAGAATGTCTTGGTTTATAAAAGGCTTTCGTTCGAAAGATGGGGGATATCACATTGGGAAATCCATAAGTTACGATGTGTTTACTTTGACGCATATATTGCGGGGAACCCAAATGCTATTTTACGCAATGGGTTAAGAAATTATTTTGACTCAATATATCCGAATATTGGACTTCGTGATTTAGAAAAAGCGGCTAACATGCAACATAAAGAAGCATGTTATGCTTACGGATTAGTAATGTTCGCTTCTCACCAAAGTGAGAACAAGAACATCGGGCTACAACTATTAAACAAAACGTTCCCACAAGTGACGGAGTCGGTAATTGGGGTAAGAAATGAGGTTTTTAGATTGTTATGGGACTGTTGGACATTACGTAACCCTCGTCCCTTTGACGACGTTACAACACGCTGTCTTATCAATGGCCATAACGGTTATGTTCCACAAGACCAAGGATGGGAAGTAGTCCTAGTAAAACCAGAATGCATGACTTGTTTCTGGACGTATGAATTACGTGTCTTTATTGCCTTTGCTGAACGACTTGTGTACTAGCTAGAATTATCTTCAAAACTATCTTGTATCAAAGTTATTGTGTGCTATATTTCATGCTTTATGTAAAATAAGCGGTATTGTAAGTTTGTAAAATATTGTATAAAAGTTTGAACGCGAAATATTATTATAATCAGTTTTTCATATAGAATTGTAGTAGTTGAATTGTATATTAGCTACTAAGTATGAACTTAACGGGTAGGTACTACCCGAATTTAAACTTATAAAACGCTAATATGAAGAAAAAGCTTTTATAAATGAGTTCATATTATGCTACGAAATACTATCAACTACCCTTAATATTCTGTATGATTAACTTGTTCCATTTGACTATTTTGAAGGAAATGGCACCGACTACTCGACACACCGTGAATATGAATGAAGAGGAATTCCGTACTTTTCTAGCTTCAAACATAGCCGCAGTACAGGCTGCGCTACATACCAACAATAACCTTGGATCTAGCAGTACAGGAAATCGTGTAGGATGCACCTACAAAGAATTCACTGCCTGCAAACCTTTGGAATTTGATGGAACCGAAGGACCGATCGGATTGAAACGGTGGACCGAGAAGGTCGAATCGGTGTTTGCCATAAGTAAGTGTACTGAAGAGGACAAAGTGAAGTACGCTACGCATACCTTCACAGGTTCTGCGTTAACATGGTGGAATACCTATCTAGAGCAAGTGGGACAAGACGTTGCGTACGCACTACAGTGGTCAGCATTCAAGCACTTGATGAATGAGAAGTACCGTCCCAGAACCGAGGTCAATAAGCTCAAGACAGAACTTAGAGGGTTACGAACCCAAGGATTTGATATTACCACGTATGAAAGACGATTCACAGAATTGTGCCTATTGTGTCCGGGAGCATTCGAAGATGAGGAAGAGAAGATCGACGCATTTGTGAAAGGATTACCGGAAAGAATCCAAGAAGATATAAGTTCACACGAGCCCGCCTCCATACAACAGGCATGTAGAATGGCTCACAAACTAGTGAACCAGATTGAAGAAAGAATTAAAGAACAGACTGCTGAAGAGGCCAATGTGAAGCAAGTCAAAAGAAAGTGGGAGGAAAACGGTGATAAGAATCACCAATACAACAACAACAGCAATTACAACAATAATCGCAACAATTATCCCAACAATCGCAACATCAATCGCAACTACAACAAACGGCCCAACAACAACAACAACAACAACAACAACAATAACAACAACAGCAACAGCAACTACAACAATCATCCCAACAACAATAATAACCGCAACAACAACAACAATCAGAAGCATCTATGCCAAAGGTGTGAAAAGTATCACTCGGGGTTCTGCACCAAATTTTGCAACAAGTGTAAAAGAAATGGTCATAGCGCGGCGAAGTGTGAGGTCTACGGACCAGGGGTTAATAGAACGAAAGGAACAAATGGTGTCGGAACGAGTAATGGCGGAGCAAGTAGTGTCAGAGCAAGTTATGCCAATGTAGTTTGTTATAAATGTGGAAAACCGGGCCACATTATTAGAAATTGCCCGAACCAGGAGAACACGAATGGACAAGGCCGCGGAAGAGTTTTCAATATTAATGCGGCAGAGGCACAGGAAGACCCGGAGCTTGTTACGGGTACGTTTCTTATTGACAATAAATCTGCTTACGTTTTATTTGATTCGGGTGCGGATAGAAGCTATATGAGTAGAGATTTTTGTGCTAAATTAAGTTGTCCATTGACGCCTTTGGATAGTAAATTTTTACTCGAATTAGCAAATGGTAAATTAATTTCAGCAGATAATATATGTCGGAATCGAGAAATTAAACTGGTTAGCGAAACATTTAAGATTAATTTGATACCAGTAGAGTTAGGGAGTTTTGATGTGATAATCGGTATGGACTGGTTGAAAGAAGTGAAAGCAGAGATCGTTTGTTACAAAAATGCAATTCGCATTATACGAGAAAAAGGAAAACCCTTAATGGTGTACGGAGAAAAGGGCAACACGAAGCTACATCTTATTAGTAATTTAAAGGCACAAAAACTAATAAGAAAAGGTTGCTATGCTATTCTAGCACACGTCGAGAAAGTACAAACTGAAGAAAAGAGCATCAATGATGTTCCCGTCGCAAAAGAATTTCCCGATGTATTTCCGAAAGAATTACCGGGATTACCCCCACATCGATCCGTTGAATTTCAAATAGATCTTGTACCAGGAGCTGCACCAATAGCTCGTGCTCCTTACAGACTCGCACCCAGCGAGATGAAAGAACTGCAAAGCCAATTACAAGAACTTTTAGAGCGTAGTTTCATTCGACCAAGCACATCACCGTGGGGAGCTCCTGTTTTGTTTGTCAAGAAGAAAGATGGTACATTCAGGTTGTGTATCGACTACCGAGAGTTGAACAAACTTACCATCAAGAACCGCTACCCACTACCGAGAATCGACGACTTATTTGATCAACTACAAGGCTCGTCTGTTTATTCAAAGATTGACTTACGTTCCGGGTATCATCAAATGCGGGTGAAAGAAGATGATATTCCAAAGACTGCTTTCAGAACACGTTACGGTCATTACGAGTTTATGGTCATGCCGTTTGGTTTAACTAATGCACCAGCTGTGTTCATGGACCTTATGAACCGAGTGTGTGGACCATACCTTGACAAGTTTGTCATTGTTTTCATTGATGACATACTTATTTACTCAAAGAATGACCAAGAACACGGTGAACATTTGAGAAAGGTGTTAGAAGTATTGAGGAAGGAAAAATTGTACGCTAAGTTTTCAAAGTGTGCATTTTGGTTGGAAGAAGTTCAATTCCTCGGTCACATAGTGAACAAAGAAGGTATTAAGGTGGATCCGGCAAAGATAGAAACTGTTGAAAAGTGGGAAACCCCGAAAACTCCGAAACACATACGCCAGTTTTTAGGACTAGCTGGTTACTACAGAAGGTTCATCCAAGACTTTTCCAGAATAGCAAAACCCTTGACTGCATTAACGCATAAAGGGAAGAAATTTGAATGGAAGGATGAACAAGAGAAAGCGTTTCAGTTATTGAAGAAAAAGCTAACTACGGCACCTATATTGTCATTGCCTGAAGGGAATGATGATTTTGTGATTTATTGTGATGCATCAAAGCAAGGTCTCGGTTGTGTATTAATGCAACGAACGAAGGTGATTGCTTATGCGTCTAGACAATTGAAGATTCACGAACAAAATTATACGACGCATGATTTGGAATTAGGCGCGGTTGTTTTTGCATTAAAGACTTGGAGGCACTACTTATATGGGGTCAAAAGTATTATATATACCGACCACAAAAGTCTTCAACACATATTTAATCAGAAACAACTGAATATGAGGCAGCGTAGGTGGATTGAATTATTGAATGATTACGACTTTGAGATTCGTTACCACCCGGGGAAGGCAAATGTGGTAGCCGATGCCTTGAGCAGGAAGGACAGAGAACCCATTCGAGTAAAATCTATGAATATAATGATTCATAATAACATTACTACTCAAATAAAGGAGGCGCAACAAGGAGTTTTAAAAGAGGGAAATTTAAAGGATGAAATACCCAAAGGATCGGAGAAGCATCTTAATATTCGGGAAGACGGAACCCGGTATAGGGCTGAAAGGATTTGGGTACCAAAATTTGGAGATATGAGAGAAATGGTACTTAGAGAAGCTCATAAAACCAGATACTCAATACATCCTGGAACGGGGAAGATGTACAAGGATCTCAAGAAACATTTTTGGTGGCCGGGTATGAAAGCCGATGTTGCTAAATACGTAGGAGAATGTTTGACGTGTTCTAAGGTCAAAGCTGAGCATCAGAAACCATCAGGTCTACTTCAACAACCCGAAATCCCGGAATGGAAATGGGAAAACATTACCATGGATTTCATCACTAAATTGCCAAGGACTGCAAGTGGTTTTGATACTATTTGGGTAATAGTTGATCGTCTCACCAAATCAGCACACTTCCTACCAATAAGAGAAGATGACAAGATGGAGAAGTTAGCACGACTGTATTTGAAGGAAGTCGTCTCCAGACATGGAATACCAATCTCTATTATCTCTGATAGGGATGGCAGATTTATTTCAAGATTCTGGCAGACATTACAGCAAGCATTAGGAACTCGTCTAGACATGAGTACTGTCTATCATCCACAAACTGATGGGCAGAGCGAAAGGACGATACAAACGCTTGAAGACATGCTACGAGCATGTGTTATTGATTTCGGAAACAGTTGGGATCGACATCTACCGTTAGCAGAATTTTCCTACAACAACAGCTACCATTCAAGCATTGAGATGGCGCCATTTGAAGCACTTTATGGTAGAAAGTGCAGGTCTCCGATTTGTTGGAGTGAAGTGGGGGATAGACAGATTACGGGTCCGGAGATTATACAAGAAACTACCGAGAAGATCATCCAAATTCAACAACGGTTGAAAACCGCCCAAAGTCGACAAAAGAGCTACGCTGACATTAAAAGAAAAGATATAGAATTTGAAATTGGAGAGATGGTCATGCTTAAAGTTGCACCTTGGAAAGGCGTTGTTCGATTTGGTAAACGAGGGAAATTAAATCCAAGGTATATTGGACCATTCAAGATTATTGATCGTGTCGGACCAGTAGCTTACCGACTAGAGTTACCTCAACAACTCGCGGCTGTACATAACACTTTCCACGTCTCGAATTTAAAGAAATGTTTTGCTAAAGAAGATCTCACTATTCCGTTAGATGAAATCCAAATCAACGAAAAACTTCAATTCATTGAAGAACCCGTCGAAATAATGGATCGTGAGGTTAAAAGACTTAAGCAAAACAAGATACCAATTGTTAAGGTTCGATGGAATGCTCGTAGAGGACCCGAGTTCACCTGGGAGCGTGAAGATCAGATGAAGAAGAAATACCCGCATCTATTTCCAGAAGATTCGTCAACACCTTCAACAGCTTAAAATTTCGGGACGAAATTTATTTAACGGGTAGGTACTGTAGTGACCCGAACTTTTCCATGTTTATATATATTAATTGAGATTGATATTTACATGATTAAATGTTTCCAACATATTAAGCAATCAAACTTGTTAAGACTTGATTAATTGAAATAGGTTTCATATAGACAATTGACCACCCAAGTTGACCGGTGATTCACGAACGTTAAAACTTGTAAAAAAAACTATATGATGACAAATATATGGTTATATATATAGTTAACATGATATTATGATAAATAAACATATCATTAATTATATTAACAATGAACTACATATCTAAAAACAAGACTACTAACTTAATGATTTTGAAACGAGACATATATGTAACGTTTATCGTTGTAACGACATTTAATGTATATATATCATATTAGGAGATATTCGTACATCATAATATCATGATAATATAATAATTTAAAATCTCTTTTGATATTATAAACATTGGGTTAACAACATTTAACAAGATCGTTAACCTAAAGGTTTCAAAACAACACTTACATGTAACGACTAACGATGACTTAACGACTCAGTTAAAATGTATATACATGTAGTGTTTTAATATGTATTTATACACTTTTGGAAGACTTCAATACACTTATCAAAATACTTCTACTTAACAAAAATGCTTACAATTACATCCTCGTTCAGTTTCATCAACAATTCTACTCGTATGCACCCGTATTCGTACTCGTACAATACACAGCTTTTAGATGTATGTACTATTGGTATATACACTCCAATGATCAGCTCTTAGCAGCCCATGTGAGTCACCTAACACATGTGGGAACCATCATTTGGCAACTAGCATGAAATATCTCATAAAATTACAAAAATATGAGTAATCATTCATGACTTATTTACATGAAAACAAAATAACATATCCTTTATATCTAATCCATACACCAACGACCAAAAACACCTACAAACACTTTCATTCTTCAATTTTCTTCATCTAATTGATCTCTCTCAAGTTCTATCTTCAAGTTCTAAGTGTTCTTCATAAATTCTAAAAGTTCTAGTTTCATAAAATCAAGAATACTTTCAAGTTTGCTAGCTCACTTCCAATCTTGTAAGGTGATCATCCAACCTCAAGAAATCTTTGTTTCTTACAGTAGGTTATCATTCTAATACAAGGTAATAATCATATTCAAACTTTGGTTCAATTTCTATAACTATAACAATCTTATTTCAAGTGATGATCTTACTTGAACTTGTTTTCGTGTCATGATTCTACTTCAAGAACTTCGAGCCATCCAAGGATCCATTGAAGCTAGATCCATTTTTCTCTTTTCCAGTAGGTTTATCCAAGGAACTTAAGGTAGTAATGATGTTCATAACATCATTCGATTCATACATATAAAGCTATCTTATTCGAAGGTTTAAACTTGTAATCACTAGAACATAGTTTAGTTAATTCTAAACTTGTTCGCAAACAAAAGTTAATCCTTATAACTTGACTTTTAAAATCAACTAAACACATGTTCTATATCTATATGATATGCTAACTTAATGATTTAAAACCTGGAAACACGAAAAACACCGTAAAACCGGATTTACGCCGTCGTAGTAACACCGCGGGCTGTTTTGGGTTAGTTAATTAAAAACTATGATAAACTTTGATTTAAAAGTTGTTATTCTGAGAAAATGATTTTTATTATGAACATGAAACTATATCCAAAAATTATGGTTAAACTCAAAGTGGAAGTATGTTTTCTAAAATGGTCATCTAGACGTCGTTCTTTCAACTGAAATGACTACCTTTACAAAAACGACTTGTAACTTATTTTTCCGACTATAAATCTATTCTTTTTCTGTTTATATTCATAAAATAGAGTTCAATATGAAACCATAGCAATTTGATTCACTCAAAACGGATTTAAAATGAAGAAGTTATGGGTAAAACAAGATTGGATAATTTTTCTCATTTTAGCTACGTGAAAATTGGTAACAAATCTATTCCAACCATAACTTAATCAACTTGTATTGTATATTATGTAATCTTGAGATACCATAGACACGTATACAATGTTTCAACCTATCATGTTGACACATCTATATATATTTCGGAACAACCATAGACACTCTATATGTGAATGTTGGAGTTAGCTATACAGGGTTGAGGTTGATTCCAAAATATATATAGTTTGAGTTGTGACCAATACTGAGATACGTATACACTGGGTCGTGGATTGATTCAAGATAATATTTATCGATTTATTACTGTACATCTAACTGTGGACAAGTAGTTGTAGGTTACTAACGAGGACAGCTGACTTAATAAACTTAAAACATCAAAATATATTAAAAGTGTTGTAAATATATCTTGAACATACTTTGATATATATGTATATATTGTTATAGGTTCGTGAATCAACCAGTGGCCAAGTCTTACTTCCCGACGAAGTAAAAATCTGTGAAAGTGAGTTATAGTCCCACTTTTAAAATCTAATATTTTTGGGATGAGAATACATGCAGGTTTTATAAATGATTTACAAAATAGACACAAGTACGTGAAACTACATTCTATGGTTGAATTATCGAAATCGAATATGCCCCTTTTTATTAAGTCTGGTAATCTAAGAATTAGGGAACAGACACCCTAATTGACGTGAATCCTAAAGATAGATCTATTGGGCCTAACAAACCCCATCCAAAGTATCGGATGCTTTAGTACTTCGAAATTTATATCATATCCGAAGGGTGTCCCGGAATGATGGGGATATTCTTATATATGCATCTTGTTATTGTCGGTTACCAGGTGTTCACCATATGAATGATTTTTATCTCTATGTATGGGATGTGTATTGAAATATGAAATCTTGTGGTCTATTGTTACGATTTGATATATATAGGTTAAACCTATAACTCACCAACATTTTTGTTGACGTTTAAAGCATGTTTATTCTCAGGTGAATATTAAGAGCTTCCGCTGTTGCATACTAAAATAAGGACAAGATTTGGAGTCCATGTTTGTATGATATTGTGTAAAAACTGCATTCAAGAAACTGATTTCGATGTAACATATTTGTATTGTAAACCATTATGTAATGGTCGTGTGTAAACAGGATATTTTAGATTATCATTATTTGATAATCTACGTAAAGCTTTTTAAACCTTTATTTATGAAATAAAGGTTATGGTTTGTTTTAAAAAGGAATGCAGTCTTTGAAAAACGTCTCATATAGAGGTCAAAACCTCGCAACCAAATCAATTAATATGGAACGTTTTTAATCAATAAGAACGGGACATTTCAAGGATCACGTTTTTCTTCACCAACCATAACACTTTCATTTTTCAACTTTCATGCATCAAACTTAATTCTCTCTTGTTCTCTCTTGATGTTCTAAGTGTTCTTCATCACCTTCATCAAAATCTAGCTCAATCTAGCTCATAAATCCTAACCTAGATCAACTTACAAAACAGCTACTCAAGAACACACCAAAAACACTTTCAAGTTTACTAGCTTACTTCCAATCTTGCAAATCTATTTCAAGTGATTATCTAAGAAATCTTTCTTATTTACAGTAAGATATCTTTCTAATTCAAGGTAATACTCATATTCAAACTTTGATTCAATTTCTATAACTATAACAATCTTATTTCGAGTGGAAATCTTACTTGAACTTGTTTTCATGTCATGATTCTGCTTCAAGAACTTTCAAGCCATCCAAGGATCCTTTAAAGCTAGATCTATATTTCTCATTTCCAGTAGGTTTACCTACTAAAATTAAGGTAGTAATGATGTTCATAACATCATTCGATTCATACATATAAAACCATCTTATTCGAAGATTTAAACTTGTAATCACTAGAACATAGTTTAGTTAATTCTAAACTTGTTCGCATATAAAGTTAATCCCTCTAACTTGACTTTTAAAATCAACTAAACACATGTTCTATATCTATATGATATGCTAACTTAATGATTTAAAACCAGGAAACACGATGAACACCGTAAAACCGGACATACGCCGTCGTAGTGAAACCGGGGGCTGTTTTGGGTTAGAAAAATAAAAACTATCTTAATTTTTGAATTGAAAGTTTGTTTTCTGGAAAAATGATATTTCATATGAACATGATACTATATTCAAAAATCATGGTTAAACTCAAACTGGAAATATGTTTTTCAAAATGGACATCAAGATGTCGTTCTTTCGACGAAAATGACTACCTCTTTAGTAAATGACTTGTAACCTGTATTTCTGACTATAAACTTATACTTTTTCTGTTTAGTTTCATAAATTACAGTTCATTATGAAACCTTAGCAACTTGAATCACTCAAAACGGATTTAGAACGAAGAAATTATGGGTAAAACAATATTGGAAAATTTTACTTGTTGTAGCTACGAAAATTTTACAACAAATCTACACTAATCATATCCTAGCTAACTTATATTGTATTATACATGTATTCTAACATATATTATGTAATCTGGGGATACCATAGACACGTATACAATGTTTTGACATATCATATCGACCCATCTATATATATTATTTGGAACAACCATAGACACTCTATATGCTGTAATGTTCGAGTTCGCTATACAGGGTTGAGGTTGATTCCAAAAATATATATACTTTGAGTTGTGATCTAGCCTGAGACGTGTATACACTGGGTCGTGGATTGATTCAAGATAATATATTGATTTATTTCTGTACATCTAACTGTGGACAACTAGTTGTAGGTTACTAACGAGGACTGCTAACTTAACAAACTTAAATCATAAAAACGTAATAAAAAATGTTGTGAATATATTTCAATCATACTTTGATATATATGTACACATTTGTTATAGGTTCGTGAATCGACCAGTGGCCAAGTCTTATTTCCAACGAAGGAAAAATCTGTGAAAGTGAGTTATAGTCCCACTTTTTACTAACTAATATTTTTGGGATGAGAATGCATGCAGTTTTATAAATGTTTTACAAAATAGACACAAGTACTTAAAACTACATTCTATGTTGGATTATGAATACCGAATATTGCCCTTTTTAGCTTGGTAATCTAAGAATTAGGGAACAGTACCCCTAATTGACGCGAATTCTATAGATAGTTCTATGGGCCTAACAAACCCCATCCGAGGTACGGATGCTTTAGTACTTCAATATTTATACAGACGAGAGGATTCTGTTTTGGGGATATTCTATATGCATCTTGTTAATGTCGGTTACCAGGTGTTCATCATATGAATGATTTTACCTTAATGCAGACGAGAGGATTCTGCTTGAGGATTATGTTTATAAAATAAAATCTTGTGGTCTATTATTATTACAATTTGATATATATAGATTAAACCTATAACTCACCAACATTTTGTTGACGTTTTAAGCATGTTTATTCTCAGGTGATTATTAAGACTTTTCGCTGTTGCATGCTAAATTAAGGACAAGAATTGGAGTCAGCATGCTTGTATAATATTGTTTAAAAACTGCATTCGAAGACTTAAGTTATTGTGTAATATTATTGTAACCATTATGTAATGGTCGAGTGAAAACGCTATATTTTAGATTATCATTATTTGATAATCTTCGTAATGTTTTAAACCTTTATCGATAAAATAAAGGTTATGGTTTGTTTTAAAAACGAATGCAGTCTTTGAAAAACGTCTCATATAGAGGTCAAAACCTCGCAACGAAACCAATTAATATGAAACGTTTATAATTGATATGAACGGGACATTTCATTTTGCAGCCATTAATTATCATCATTATAAAACTACACTCTCATATATTCGCATTCAATATGAAATTTAGAAACGAAAACAAAAAAAAGGTTATGAATCTAGATAAATAAAAAAGCGGCTAAAAATACTCGAACAATAAAACCAAGACGTTATAAAAGCAGCAACATTTTGTAGCTAGTGGTGAGATAGTAGCCCCAACATGATTCTCGATGTACCTAAATACAATATTAAATAAAAACAAGTATCAAAGTGGTATTTAAAAAGATACAACAATTCACATGTGAAGGTATTACATATCCGAAGATCTAAAAGTGCAAAATTCACCCTTAAAGATAGTAAAATGTCATTTTCGGCATCTAAACTTCTTTGAACGGGGGAAAGGCTTAACAAAGTCTTGCTCGTAGCGCCGTTTACTAGTTATCTTGCAAAAGCGGGCCTAATCTGCAATTGAAAATTTTTCGAAAAATTCTCCACAAAATTTTGCCGATTTTGTGGGGAATGTAGTGACTTCAAATATATGTTTCGCGGCCATTAATTATCATCAAAATGAAAGTACACTCTCATATATTCGCATTCAATATGAAATTTAGAAACAAAAACAAAAATAAGTTTATGAATCTAGAGAAATAAAAAAGCGGCTAAAAATACTCGAACAATAAAACCAAGACGTTATAAAAGCAGCAACGTTTTGTAGCTAGTGGTGAGATAGTAGCCCCAAAATAATTCTCGATGTACCTAAATGCAATATTAAATAAAAATAAGTATCAAAGTGGTATTCAAAAAGACACAACAATTACCATGTGAAGGTATTACTTATCATAAGATCTAAAAGTGCAAAATTCACATTTAAAAATAGTAAAATGTCATTTTCGGATTCTAAACTGCTTCGAACGGGGAAAGCCTTAACAAAGTCTTGCTCGTATAGCCGTTTTCTAGTTATCTTGCTAAAATGGGCCTAATCTGCAATTGAAAATTTTTCAGAAAATTCTCCACAAAATTTTGCCCGATTTCGTGGGGAATGTAGTGACTTTAAATATGTGATTTCCAGCCATTAATTATCATCATTAAAAAACTACACTCTCATATATTCGCATTCAATATGAAATTTAGAAACGAAAACAAAAATAAGGTTATGAATCTAGATAAATAAAAAAGCGGCTAAAAATACTCGAACAATAAAACCAAGACGTTATAAAAGCAGTAACGTTTTGTAGTTAGTGGTGAGATAGTAGCCCCAACATGATTCTCGATGTACCTAAATACAATATTAAATAAAAACAAGTATCAAAGTGGTATTTAAAAAGACAACAATTCACATGTGAAGGTATTACTTATCCGAAGATCTAAAAGTGCAAAATTCACCTTTAAAAATAGTAAAATGTCATTTTCGACATCTAAACTTCTTCGAACGGGGGAAACCCTTAACAAAGTCTTTCTCGTACAGCCGTTTTATAGTTATCTTGCAAAAATGGGCCTAATCTGCAATTGAAAAAGTTTCGAAAAATTCTCCACAAAATTTTGCCTGATTTGTGGGGAATGTAGTGACTTCAAATATGTGTTTTGCGGCCATTAATTATCATCAAAACGAAACTACACTCTCATATATTTGCATTCAATATGAAATTTAGAAACAAAAACAAAAATAAGGTTATGAATCTAGAGAAATAAAAAAGCGGCTAAAAATACTCGAGCAATAAAACCAAGACGTTATAAAAGCAGCAACGTTTTGTAGCTAGTGGTGAGATAGTAGTTCCAACATGATTCTCGATGTACCTAAATACAATATTAAATATAAACAAGTATCAAAGTGGTATTTAAAAACACACAACAATTCATATATGAAGGTATTACTTATCCTAAGATCTAAAAGTGCAAAATTCACATTTAAAAATAGTAAAATGTTATTTTTGGCATCTAAACTTCTTTGAACGGGGGAAAGCCTTAACAAAGTCTTGCTCTCATATATTCGCATTCAATATGAAATTTAGAAACAAAAACAATGTTATGAATCTAGAGAAATAAAAAAGCGGTAAAAATACTCGAACATTAAAAACAAGACGTTATAAAAGCAGGAAGGTTTTATAGCTAGTGGTGAGATAGTAGCCCCAACATGATTCTCGATGTACCTAAATACAATATTAAATAAAAACAAGTATCATAGTGGTATTTAAACAGGAACAACAACTCACATGTGAAGGTATTACTTATCGTAAGATCTAAAGGTGCAAAATTTACCTTTAAAAATAGTAGAATGTCATTTTCAGAATCTAAACTGCTTCGAACGGGGGAAAACCTTAAGGAAGTCATGCTCGTAGCGCCGTTTTCTAGTTAACTTGTGAAAATGGGCCTAATCTACAATTGAAAATTTATCGAAAAATTCTCCACAAAATTTTGCCCGATTTTATGTGGAATGTAGTTACTGCAAATATGTGTTTTGCATCCATTAATTATCTTCAATAGTTAAACTACACTCTCATATATTCGCATTTAAATGAAAATTAGAAACTAAATTAAAAATAAGGTTATGATGTTAGAGACATGAAAAAGCGGCTAAAAATACTCGAACAATAAAACCAAGACGTTATAAAAGCAGCAACATTCTATAGCTAGTGGATAGATAGTAGCCCTAACATGATTCTCGATGTACCTAAATACAATATTAAATAAAAACAAGTATCATTGGTATTTAAACAAGCACAACATAGTAAAATGTCTTTTTCGGAATCTAAACTACTTCGAACAGGGAAAAGCCTTAAGAAAGTCTTGCTCGTAGTGCCGTTTTATAGTTATCTTGCCAAAATAGGCCTAATCTGCAATTGCAAATTATTCGGAAAATTTTCCCCAAAATTTTGCCCGATTTTGTGAGGAATGTAGTGACTTCAAATATGCGTTTTGTGGCCATTAATTATTAACAAAACGAAAGTACACTCTCATATAGTCGAATTCAATATGAAATTTAGAAGAAAAAAAACAAAAATAAGGTTATGAATCTAGAGAAATAAAAAAGCGGCTAAAAATACTCGAACAATAAAACCAAGACGTTATAAAAAAAGCAATGTTTTGTAGCTAGTGGTGAGATAGTAGCCCCTACATGATTCTCGATGTACTTAAATACAATATTAAATAAAAACAAGTATCAAAGTGGTATTTAAACAGATACAACAATTCACATATGAAGGTATTACTTATCCTAAGATCTAAAAGTACAAAATACACCTTTAAGAATAGTAAAATGTTATTTTCGGCATCTAAACTGCTTCGAACGGGTGAAAGCCTTAACAAAGTCTTGCTCGTAGCGTCGTTTTCTAGTTATCTTGAGAAAATGGGCGTAATCTGCAATTGAAAATGTTTTGGAAAATTCTTTACAAAATTTTGCCCGATATTATGGGGAACTAATGTAGTTACTACAAATATGTGTTTTGTGGCCATTAATTATCATCAAAATGAAACTACACTATCATATATACTCAATATGAAATTTAGAAATAAAAACAATAATAAGGTTTTGAATCTAGAGCAATAAAAAAGCGGCTAAAATTACTCGAACAGTAAAACCAAGACGTTATAAAAGCAGCAACGTTTTGTAGAGAGTGGTGAGATTTTAGCTCCAACATGTTCCTCGATGTACCTAAATATAATATTAAATAAAAACAAGTATCATAGTGCCATTCAAACAGACACAACAATTCACATGTGAAGGTATTACTTATCCTAAGATCTAAAAGTGCAAAATTCACCTTTAAAAATAGTAAAATTTCATTTTCGTAATCTAAACTGCTTCGAACTGGGGAAAGCCTTAAGGAATTCTTGCTCGTAGCGCCGTTTTATAGTTATCTTACGTAAATGGGCATAATCTGCAATTGAAAATGTTTCAGAAAATTCTTCACAAAAATTTGCTCAATTTTGTGGGGATTGTAGTGACTTTGAATATGTGTTTTATGGCCATTAATTATATTGAATGCGAAACTACACTCTCATATATTCGCATTCAATATAAAATTTTAAACCAAAAACAAAAATAAGGTTATGAATCTTGAGAAATAAAAAAGCAGCTAAAAATACTCGAACAATAAAACCAAGACGTTATAAAAGCAGCAAAGTTTTATAGCTAGTGGTGAGATAGTAACCCCAACATGATTCTCGATATACCTAAATACAATATTAAATAAAAACAAGTATCAGAGTGGTATTTAAATAGATGCAACAATTCACATGTGAAGGTATTACATATCCTAAGATCTAAAAGTGCAAAATTCACCTTTAAAAATAGTAAAATGTCATTTTTGGCATTTAAATTACTTCGAACGGGGAAAGCCTTAACAAAGTCTTTCTTGTAGCACCATTTTCTAGTTATCTTGCGAAAATGGGCCTAACCTGCAATTGAAAATTTTTCAAAAAATTCTCTACAAAATTTTGCCCGATTTTGTGGGGAATGTAGTGACTTCAAATATGTGTTTTGCGGCCATTAATTATCATCCAAACAAAACTACACTCTCATATATTCGCATTCAATATGAAATTTAGAAACAAAAACAAAAATAAGGTTATGAATCTAGAGAAATAAAAAAGCGGCTAAAAATACTCGAACAATAAAACAAAGACATTATAAAAGCATCAATGTTTTGTAGCTAGTGGTGAGATAGTAGCCCCTACATGATTCACGATGTACCTAAATACAATATTAACTAAAAACAAGTATCAAAGTGGTATTTAAACAGACACAACAAATCACATATGAAGGTATTACTTATCCTAATATCTAAAAGTGCAAAATACACCTTTAAAAATTGTAAAATGTCATTTTCGGCATCTAAACTGCTTCGAACGAGGGAAAGCCTTAACAAAGTCTTGCTCATAGCGGTGTTTTCTAGTTATCGTATGAAAATGGGCCTAATCTGCAACTGAAATTTTTTTGGAAAATTCTTCACAAAATTTTACTAGATTTTGTGGGGAACGTAGTGACTTCAAATATGTGTTTTGCGGCCATTAATTATCATCAAAACGAAACTACACTCTCATATATTCGCATTCAATATGAAATTTAGAAACAAAAATAACAATAAGGTTATGACTCTAGAGCAATAAAAAAGCAGCTAAAAATATTTGAACAATAAAACCAAGACATTATAAAAGTAGCAACGTTTTGTAGCTAGTGGTGAGATAGTAGCCCCAAAATGATTCTCGGTATACCAAAATATAATATTAAAAAAACAAGTATCATAGTGGTATTTAAAAAGACACAACAATTCACATGTGAAGATATTACTTATCCTAAGATTTAAAAGTGCAAAATTCACCTTTAAAAATAGTAAAATGTCATTTTCGGCATCTAAACTTCTTCGAACGGGTGATAGCCTTAACAAAGTCTTGCTCGTAGCGTCGTTTTCTAGTTATCTTGCAAAAATGGGCCTAATCTGAAATTCAAATTTTTTCGTAATATTCTCCACAAAATTTTGCCCAATTTTGTGGGGAATGTAGTGACTTCAAATATGTATTTTGCGGCCATTAATTATCATCAAAACGAAACTATACTCTCATATATTCGCATTTAATATGAAATTTAGAAACAAAAACAAAAATAAGGTTATAAATCTAGAGAAATAAAAAAGCGGCTAAAAATATTCGAGCAATAAAATCAAGATGTTATAAAAGCATAAACGTTTTGTAGCAAGTGGTGAGATAGTAGCCTGAACATTATTCTCATTGTACCTAAATAAAATATTAAATAAAAACAAGTATTATAGTGGTATTTAAACAGACACAACAATTCACATGTGAAGGTATTATTTATCCTAAGATCTAAAAGTGCAAAATTCAACTTTAAAATTAGTAAAATGTCATTTTTCGCATCTAAACTGCTCTGAACGGAGGAAAGCCTTATCAAAGTCTTGCTCGTAGCACCGTTTTATAGTTATCTTGCGAAAATGGGCCTAATCTGCAATTGTAAATTTTTCAAAAAATTATTCACAAAATTTTGCCCGATTTTGTGGGGAATGTAGTGATTCAAATATGTGTTTCGCGGCCATTAATTATCATTAAAATGAAACTACACTCTCATATATTCGCATTCAATATGAAATTTAGAAAGAAAAAAAAATAAGGTTATAAATTTAGAGAAATAAAAAAGCGGCTAAAAATACTCGAGCAATAAAACCAAGACGTTATAAAATCAGCAACGTTTTGTAGCTACTGGTGAAATAGTAGCCCCAACATGATTCTCGATGTACCTAAATACAATATTAAATAAAAACAAGTATCATAGTAGTATTTAAACAGACACAATAATTCACATGTGAAAGTATTATTTATCCTTAGATCTAAAAGTGCAAAATTCACCTTTAAAAATAGTAAAATGTCATTTTCGACATCTAAACTGTTTTGAACGGGGGAAAGCCTTAACAAAGTCTTGCTCGTAGCACCGTTTTATAGGTTTCTCGCGAAAATGGGCCTAATCTGCAATTGAAAATTTTTCGAAAAAATCTCCACAAAATTTTGCCCGATTTTGTGGGGAATGTAGTGACTTCAAATATATGTTTTGCGGCCATTAATTATCATAAAAAAGAAACTACACTTTCATATATTCGCATTCAATATGAAATATAGAAACAAAAACAAAAATAAGGTTATGAATCTAGATAAATAAAAAAACGGCTAAAAATACTCGAACAATAAAACCAAGACGTTATAAAAGCGGCAACATTTTGTAGCTAGTGGTGAGATAGTAGCCCCAACATAATTATCAATGTACCTAAATACAATATTAAATAAAAACAAGTATAAAAGTGGTATTTAAAAAGATACAACAATTCACATGTGAAGGTATTACTTATCCTAAGATCTAAAAGTGCAAAATTCACCTTTAAATTAGTAAAATGTCATTTTCGGCATCTTAACTTCTTCGAATGGGGGAAAGCCTTAACAAAGTCTTGCTCGTAGCACCGTTTTATAGTTATCTTGAGAAAATTGGCCTAATCTGCGATTGAAAATTTTTCGGAAAATTCCCCACAAAATTTTGCCCGATTTTGTGGGGAATGTAGTGACTTCCAATATGTGTTTCGCGGCCATTAATTATCATCAAAATGAAACTACACTCTCATATATTCAATATGAATACTCGAACACTAAAACCAAGACGTTATAAAAGCAGCAACGTTTTGTAGTTAGTGGTGAGACAGTAGCCCCAACATGATTCTCAATGTACCTAAATACAATATTAAATAAAAACAAGTATCAAAGTGGTATTTAAATAGACACAACAATTCACATGTGAAGATATTAAGATCTAAAATTGCAAAATTGACCTTTAAAAATAGTAAAATATCATTTTCGACATCTAAACTTCTTCGAACGAGGGAAAGCCTTAACATAGTCTTGCTCGTAGTGCCGTTTTATAGTTATCTTGCGAAAATGGGCCTAATCTACAATTGAAAAATTTTCGGAAAATTCTCCACAAAATTTTGTCCGATTTTGTAGGGAATGTAATGACTTCAAATATGTGTTTTGCGGCCATTAATTATCATCAAAACAAAACTACACTCTCATATATTCGCATTCAATATGAATTTAGAAATAAAAACAAAAATATGGTTATGAATCTAGAGAAATAAAAAAGCGGCTAAAAATACTCGAACAATAAAACCAAGACGTTATAAAAGCAGCAACGTTTTGTAGCTAGTGGTGAGATAGTAGCCCCAACATGATTCTCGATATACCTAAATACAATATTAAATAAAAACAAGTATCAAAGTGGTATTTAAAAAGACACAACAATTTACATGTGAAGGTATTAATTATCCTAAGATTCCAAAATTGTAAAATTCACCTTTAAAAATAGTAAAATATCATTTTCGGCATCTAAACTTCTTCGAAAGGGGGAAAGCCTTAACAAAGTCTTGCTCGTAGCGCCTTTTTATAGTTATCTTGTGAAAATGGGCCTAATCTGCAATTGAAAATTTTTCGGAAAATTCTCCACAAAATTTTGCCCATTTTATGGAGAATGTATTGACTTCCAATATGTGTTTCGCGGCCATTAATTATCATTAAAATGAAACTACACTCTCATATATTCGCATTCAATATGAAATTTAGAAACAAAAACAAAAATAAGGTTATGAATCTAGATAAATAAAAAAGCTGCTAAAAATACTCGAACAATAAAACCAAGACGTTATAAAAGCAGCAACGTTTTGTAGCTAGTGGTGAGATAGTAGCCCCAACATGATTCTCGATATACCTAAATACAATATTAAATAAAAACAAGTGTCAAAGTGGTATTTAAAAAGACACAACAATTCAAATGTGAAGGTATTACTTATCCTAAGATCTAAAAGTGCAAAATTCACCTTTAAAAATAGTAAAATGTCATTTTCGGCATCTAAACTACTTCGAACAGGGGAAAGCCTAAACAAAGTCTTGCTCGTATCGCCGTTTTATAGTTATCTTGCGAAAAAGGGCCTAATCTGCAATTGAAATTTTTTCGGAGAATTCTCCACAAAATTTTGACCGATTTTATGGGGAATGTAGTGACTTCCAATATGTGTTTTGCGGCCATTAATTATCATCAAAATGAAATGACACTCACATATATTCGCATTCAATATGAAATTTAGAAAAAAAACAAAAATAAGGTTACGAATCTTGAGAAATAAAAAAGCGGCTAAAAATACTCGAACCATAAAACCAAGACGTTATAAAAGCAGCAACGTTTTGTAGTTAGTGGTGAGATAGTAACCCCAACATTATTCTCGATGTACCTAAATACAATATTAAATAAAAACAAATATCAAAGTGGTATTTAAAAAGACACAACAATTCACATGTGAAGGTATTACTTATCCTAAGATCTAAAAATGCAAAATTCACCTTTGAAAAAAGTAAAATGTCATTTTCGGCATCTAAACTTCTTCGAACGGGGGAAAGCCTTAACAAAGTCTTGCTCATAGCGCCGTTTTATAGTTATCTTGTTAAAATGGGCCTAATCTACAATTGAAACATTTTCGAAAAATTCTCCACAATATTTTGCCCGATTTTGTGGGGAATGTAGTGACTTCAAATATGTGTTTCGCAGCCCTTAAGTATATCATTAAAACAAAACTACACTCTCATATATTCGCATTCAATATGAAATTTAGAAACAAAAATAAAAAAAAGGTTATGAATCTTGAGAAATAAAAAAGCGGCTAAAAATACTCGAACAATAAAACCAAGACGTTATAAAAGCATCAACGTTTTGTAGCTAGTTGTGATATAGCAGCCCTAACATGATTCTCAATATACCTAAATACAATATTAAATAAAAACAAGTATTAAAGTGGTATTTAAAAAGACATAACAATTCACATGTGAAGCTATTACTTATCCTAAGATCTAAAAGTACAAAATACACCTTTAAAAATAGTAAAATGTCATTTTCGGCATCTAAACTTCTTCGAACGTTGAAAAGCCTTAACAAAGTCTTGCTCGTAGCGCTGTTTTATAGTTATCTTGCGAAAATGGGCCTAATCTGCAATTGAAAATTTTCGAAAAATTCTCCACAAAATTTTGCCCGATTTGTGGAGAATGTAGTGACTTCAAATATGTGTTTCGTGGCCATTAATTATCATCAAAACGAAAATACACTCTCATATATTCGCATTTAATATGAAATTTAGAAACTAAAATATAAATAAGGTTATGAATCTAGAGAAATGGAAAAGCGGCTAAAAATACTCGAACAATAAAATCAAGACGTTATAAAAGCAGCAACGTTCTGTAGCTAATGGATAGATAGTAGCCCCAACATGATTATCAATTTACCTAAATACAATATTAAATAAAAAAAAAGTATCATAGTGGTATTTAAACAAGCACAGCAATTCACATGTGAATGTATTACTTATCCTAAGATATAAAAGTGCAAAACTCACCTTTAAAAATAGTAAAATGTCATTTTCGGCATCTAAACTGCTTAGAACGGGGGAAAGCCTTAACGAAGTCTTGCTCGTAGTGCCGTTTTCTAGTTATCTTGCGAAAATTGGCCTAATCAGCAATTGAAAATTTATTGGAAAATTCTCCATAAAATTTTGCCCAGTTTTGTGGGGAATTTAGTGACTTCAAATATGTGTTTTGCGGCCACTAATTAATATCAAAACGAAACTACACTCTCATATATTCGCATTCAATATGAAATTTAGAAACAAAAACAAAAATAAGGTTATGAATCTAGAGAAATAAAAAAGCAGTTAAAAATACTCGAACAATAAAACCAAGACGTTATAAAAGCAGCAACGTTTTGTAACTAGTGGTGAGATAGTAGCCCCGACACGATTATCGATGTACTTAAATACAATATTAAATAAAAACAAGTATCATAGTGGTATTTAAAAAGACACAACAATTCACATTTTAAGGTATTACATATCGTAAGATCTAAAGGTGCAAAATTCACCTTTAATAATAGTAAAATATCATTTTCGGATTCTAAACTGATTCGGACGGGAGAAAACCTTAAGGAAGTGTTATTCGTAGCGCCGTTTTCTAGTTATCTTGCGAAAATGAGCCTAATCTGCAGTTGAAAATTTTTTGGAAAATTCTCTACAAAATTTTGCCCGATTTTGTGGAGAATGTAGTGACTTCAAATATGTGTTTCGCGGCCATTAATTATGATCAAAACAAAACTACACTCTCATATATTCGCATTTAATATGAAATTTAGAAACTAAAATAAAAATAAGGTTATGAATTTAGAAAAATGAAAAACGGCCAAAAATACTAGAACAATAAAACAAAGACGTTATAAAAGCAACAACGTTATGTAGCTAGTGGATAGATAGTAGCCCCAACATGATTCTCGATATACATAAATACAATATTAAATAAAAACAAGTATCATAGTGGAATTTAAACAAGCACAACAATTCAAATGTGAAGGTATTACTTATCCTAAGATCTAAAAGTGCAAAATTCACCTTTAAAAATATTAAAATATCATTTTCGACATCTAAACTGCTTAGGACGTGGGAAATCCTTAACAAAATCTTGCTCGTTGCGCCGTTTTCTAGTTATCTTGCGAAAATGGGCATAATCTGCAATTGAAAATTTATTGGTAAATTCTCCACAAAATTTTGCCCGATTTTGTGGGGAATGTAATGACTTCAAATATGTGTTTTGCGGCCACTAATCATCATCAAAACGAAACTAAACTCTCATATATTCGCATTCAATATGAAATTTAGAAACAAAAATAACAATAAGGTTATGAATCTAGGTCAATAAAAAAGCGGCTAAAAAATAATCGAACAACAAAACCAAGACGTTATAAAAGCAGCAACGTTTTGTAGCTAGTGGTGAGATAGTAGCACCAACATGATTCTCGATGTACCTAAATACTATATTAAATAAAAACAAGTATCATAGTGGTATTTAAACAGACACAATAATTTACATGTGAAGGTATTACTTATCCTAAGATCTAAAAGTGCAAAATTCACCTTTAAAAATAGCAAAATGTCATTTTCGTAAACTAAACTGCTTCGAACGGGGAAAAGCCTTATAGAATTCTTGCTCGCAGCACCGTTTTCTAGTTGAGAAAATGGGCCTAATCTGCAATTGAAAATGTTTCGGAAAATTCTTCACAAAATTTTTTCCGATTTTGTGAGGATTGTAGTGACTTCAAATATGTGATTTGCGGCCATTAATTATTATCAAAACGAAACTACACTCTAATATATTCTCATTCAATGTGAAATTTAGAAACAAAAACAAAAATAAAGTTATGAATCTGGAGAAATAACAAAGCGGCTAAAAATACTCAAATAATAAAATCAAGACGTTATAATAGCAGCAACATTTTATTGCTAGTGGTGAGATAGTAGCCCCAACATGATTCTCGATGTACCTAAATACAATATTAAATTAAAACAAGTATCAAAGTGGTATTTAAACAGACACAACAATTAACATGTGAAGCTATTACTTATCCTAAAATCTAAAAGTGCAAAATTCACATTTAAAAATAGTAAAATGTCATTTTCGGCATCTAAACTGCTTCGAACGGGGAAAGCCTTAACAAAGTCTTGCTCGTAGCGTCGTTTTCTAGTTATCTTTCGAAAATGGGGTCTAATCTGCAATTGAAAATTTTTCAGAAAATTCTCCACAAAGTTTTGCCCGATTTTGTGGGGAATGTAGTGATTTCAAATATTTATTTTGCGGCAATTAATTAACATCAAAACGAAAGTACATTCTCATATATTCGCATTCAATATGAAATTTAGAAACAAAAACAAAAATAATATTATGAATATAGAGAAATAAAAAAGCGGCTAAAAATACTCGAACAATAAAACCAAGACATTATAAAAGCAGCAAGGTTTTGTAGCTAGTGGTGAGATAGTATGATTCTCGATGTACCTAAATACAATAGTAAATAAAAACAAGTATCAAAGTGGTATTTAAAGAGTCACAACAATTCACATGTGAAGGTATTACTTACCATAAGATCTAAATGTGCATAATTCACATTTAAAAATTGTAAAATGTCATTTTCGTAATCTAAACTGTTTTGAACGGGGGAAAGCATTATAAAATTCTTCCTTGCAGAGCCGTTTCCTAGTTATCTTACGAAAATAGGCCTAATCTGCAATTGAAAATTTTTCAGAAAATTCTTCACAAAATTTTGTCTGATTTTGTGTGGATTGTAATGACTTCAAATATGTGTTTTGCGGCCATTAATTATTATCAAAACAAAAGTAAACTCTCATATATTCCCATTCAATATGAAATTTAGAAACAAAAACTAAAATAAAGTTATGAATCTAGAGAAATAACAAAGCGGCTAAAAATACTCGAACAATAAAATCAAGACGTTATAAAAGCAGCAACGTTTTGTTGTTAGTGGTGGGATAGTAGCCCCAACATGATTCTCGATGTACCTAAATAAAATATTAAATAAAACAAGTATCATAGTGATATTTAAAAAGACACAATAATTAACTTGTGAAGGTATTACTTATCCTAAGATCTAAAAGTGTAAAATTCACCTGTAAAAATAGTAAAATGTCATTTTCGGCATCTGAACTGCTTTGAACGGGGAAAGCCTTAACAAAGTCTTGCTCGTAGCGCCGTTTTCTAGATATCTTACGAGAATGGGCCTAATCTGCAAATGAAAAATTTTTGAAAAATTCTTTACAAAATATTGCCCGATTTTGTGGGGAAGGTAGTGATTTCAAATATGTGTTTTCCGACCATTAATTATCATCAAAACGAAACTACACTCTCATATATTTGCATTCAATATGAAATTTAGAAACAAAAACAACAGTAAGGTTATGAATCTAGAGAAATAAAAAAGCAGCTAAAAATACTCGAACACTAAAACTAAGACGTTATAAAAGCAGCAACGATTTGTAGCTAGTGGTGAGATACTAGCCCCAACATGATTGTCGATGTACCTAAATACAATATTAAATAAAAACAAGTATCATAGTGGTATATTTAAACAGACACAACAATTCACATGTGAAGGTATTACTTATCCTAAGATCTAAAAGTGCAAAATTCACCTTTAAAAAGAGTAAAATATCATTTTAGGCATCTAAACTGCTTCGAACGAGAGTAAGCCTTAAGGAGATCTTGCTTGTAGCGACGTTTTCTAGTTATCTTACGAAAATGGACCTAATCTGCAATTGAGAATTTTTCGAAAAATTCTCCACAAAATTTTGTCCGATTTTGTGGGGAATGTAGTGACTACAAATATTTGTTTTGCGTCCATTAATTATCATCAAAATGAAACTACATTATCATATATTCGCATTCAATAGGAATACTCGAACACTAAAACCAAGACGTTATAAAAGCAGCAACGTTTTATAGCTAGTGGTGAGATTGTAGCTCCAACATGTTCCTCGATGTACCTAAATATAATATCAAATAAAAACAAATATCATAGTGGTATAAAAACTGACACAACAATTCACATGTGAAGGTATTACTTATCCGAAGATCTAAAAGTGCAAAATTCACCTTTAAAAATAGTAAAATGTCATTTTCGTAATTTAAACTGATTCGAACGGAGGAATGCCTTAAGGAATTCTTGCTCATAGCACCGTTTTCTAGTTATCTTGCGTAATTGGGCCTAATCTGCATTTGAAAATTTTTTGGAAAATTCTCCACAAAATTTTGCTCGTTTTTGTGGGGAATGTAGTGACTTCAAATATCTGTTTTGTGGCCATTATTCATCATACAAACGAAACTACGCTCTCGTATATTCTTATTCAATATGAAATTTAGAAACAAAAACAACAATAAGGTTATGAATCTAGAGCAATAAAAAAACAGTTAAAAATACTCGAACAATAAAACCAAGACGTTATAAAAGTAGCAACGTTTTGTAGCTAGTGGTGAGATACTAGCCCCAACATGATTCTCGATGTACCTAAATACAATATTAAATAAAAAAAGTATCATAGTGGTATTTAAAGAGACACAACAATTCACATGTGAAGTTATTACTTATCTTAAGATTTAAAAGTGTAAAATCACCTTTAAAAATAATAAAATATCATTTTGGGCATCTAAATTGCTTCAAACGAGAGAAAGCCTTAAGGAAGTCTTGCTCGTAGCAATGTTTTCTAGTTATCTTGCGAAAATTGGCCTAATCTGCAATTGAAAATTTGTCGGAAAATTCTCCACAAAATTTTGCCCGATTTTGTGGGGAATGTAATGCCTTCAAATATGTGTTTTGCGGCCATTAATTATCATCAAAACGAAACTACACTCTCATATATTCGCATTCAAAATGAAATTTAGAAACAAAAAAAAATAAGGTTATGAATCTAGAGAAATAAAAAACGGCTAAAAATACTCGATCAAAAAAAACAAGACGTTATAAAAACAGCAACGTTTTGTAGCTAGTGGTGAGATAGTAGCTCTAAAATGATTCTCGATGTACCTAAATACAATATTAAATAAAAAAAAGTATCAAAGTGGTATTTAAACAGACACAACAATTCACATGTGAAGGTATTACTTATCCTAAGATCTAAAAGTGCAAAATTCACATTTAAATATATTAAAATGTCACTTTCGGCATCTTAATTCTTCGAACGAGGGAGCGCCTTAAAAAGTCTTGCTCATAGCGCCGTTTTATAGTTATCTTGCAAAAATGGAGCTAATCTGCAATTGAAAATTTTTCGAAAAATTCTCCACAAAATTTTTCTTGATTTTGTGGGGAATGTTGTGACTTCAAATATATGTTTTACGACCAATAACTATCATCAAAATGAAACTACACGCTAATATATTCGCATTCAATATGAAATTTAAAAACAAAAACAAAAATAAGGTTATGAATCTAGAGAAATAAAAAGCGACTAAAAATACTCGAGCAATAAAACTAAAACGTTATAAAAGCAGCAACGGTTTGTAGCTAGTGGTGAGATTGTAGCTCCAACATGTTCCTCGATGTACCTAAATATAATATTAAATAAAAACAAGTATCATAGTGGTATTCAAACAGACACAACAATTCACATGTGAAGGTATTACTTATCCTAAGATCTAAAAGTGCAAAATTCACCTTTAAAAATAGTAAAATGTTATTTTCGAAATCTAAACTGCTTCGAACGGGGGAAAACCTTAAGGAATTCTTGCTCGTAGCTCCGTATTCTATTTATCATGTGTAAATGGGCCTAATCTGCAATTGAAAATTTTTCGAAAAATTCTTCACAAAATTTTGCTCGATTTTATGGGGAATGTAGTGTGTTTTGTGGCCATTACTTATCATTAAAATGAAACTACACTCTCATATATTCGCATTTAATATGAAATTTATAAACAAAAACAAAAATAAGGTTATGAATCTAGAAAAATAAAAAAGCGGCTAAAGATACTCGAACAATAAAACTAAGACGTTATAAACGCAACAAGGTTTTGTAGCTAGTGGTGAGATAGTAGCCCCAACATGATTCTCAATGTACCTAAATACAATATTAAATAAAAATAAGTATCAAAGTGGTATTTAAACAGACACAACAATACACATGTGAAGGTATTATTTATCCTAAAATCTAAAAGTGTAAAATTCAAGTGTAAGAATTGTAAAATGTCATTTTCAGCTTCTAAACTGCTTCGAACGGGGGAAAGCCTTAACAAAATTTTTCTCGTAGCGCAATTTTCTAGCTATCTTAGAAAATAGCCCTAATCTGCAATTAAAAAATTTTCAGAAAATTCTCCACAAATTTTTTTCGATTTTGTGGGGAATGTAGTGACTTTAAATATGTGTTTTGCGGTCATTAATTATCATCAAAAAGAAACTACACTATCATATATTCGTATTCAATATGAAATTAAGAAACAAAAACAAAAATAAGGTTATGAATCTAGAGAAATAAAAAATTCAGCTAAAAATACTCGAACACTAAAACAAATACGTTATAAAAGCAGCAACGTTTTGTAACTAGCGGTGAGATAGTATGCCCAACATGATTCTCGACGTAAGAAAATACAGTATTAGATAAATAAAAAAACAAGTATCATAGTAGTATTTATACAGGCACAACAATGCACATGTGAAGGTATTACTTATCTTAAGATCTAAAAGTGCAAAATTCACCTTTAAAAATATTAAAATGTCATTTTCGTAATCTAAACTGCTTCGAACGGGGGGAAAACCTTGAGGAAGTTTTGATCGTAGTGCTGTTTTCTGGTTATCTTGCGAAAAAGGCCCTAATCTGCTATTGAAAATTTTTCGGAAAATTCTTCACAAATTTTTGACCGATTTTGTGCGGAATGTAGTGACTTCAAATATGTGTTTTGCGGCTATTAATTATCATCAAAATGAAACTACAATATGAAATTTAGAAACAAAAACAACAATAAGGTTATGAATCTAGAGAAATAAAAATGCGGCTAAAAATACTCGAACACTAAAACCAAGACGTTATAAAAGCAGCAATGTTTTGTAGCTAGTGGTGAGATTGTAGCCCCAAGATGACTCTCGATATACCTAAATACAATATTAAATAAAAACAAGTATCAAAGTGGTATTTAAATAGACACAACAAATCGCATATGAAGGTATTACTTATACTAAGATCTAAAAGTGTAAAATAAACCTTTAAAGATTGCAAAATGTCATTTTCGGCATCTAAACTGCTTTGAACGGGGGAAAGCCTTAACAAAATCTTGCTCGTAGCGCCATTTTCTAGAAATCTTACGAAAATGGACCTAATCTGCAACTGAAAATTTTTTGGAAAATTCTCCACAAAATTTTGCCCGATTTAGTGGGGAATGTAGTGACTTCAAATATGTGTTTTGAGGCCGTTAATTATCATCAAAACGAAACTACACTCTCATATATTCGCATTCAATATGAAATTTAGAAACAAAAACAACAATAAGGTTATGAATCTAGAGCAATAAAAAAACGGCTTAAAATACTCGAACAATAAAACCAAGACATTATAAAAGTAGCAACATTTTGTAGCTAGTGGTGAGATAGTAGCTCCAACATGATTCTCGATGTACCTAGATACAATATTAAATAAAAACAAGTATCATAGTGGTATTTAAACACACACAACAATTCAGATGTGAAGGTATTACTTATCCTAAGATCTAAAAGCGCAAAATTCACCTTTATAAATAGTAAAATATCATTTTGGGCATCTAAACTGCTTCGAATAAGAGAAAACCTTCAGGAAGTCTTGCTCGTAGCGAAATTTTTTAGTCGTCTTGCGAAAATAGGCCTAATCTACAATTGAAAATTTTTCGAAAAATTCTCCACAAAATTTTGCCCGATTTTGTGGAGAATGTAGTGATTACAAATATTTGTTTTTTGGCCATTAATTATCATAAAAACGAAAATATGAAATTTAGAAACAAAAACAACAATAAGGTTATGAATCTAGAGAAATAAAAAAGCGGCTAAAAATACTCGAACACTTAAATCAAGACGTTATAAAAGCAGCAACGTTTTGTAACTAGTGGTGAGATAGTAGCCCCTACATGATTCTCGATGTACCTAAATACAATATTAAACTAAAACAAGTATCAAAGTGGTATTTAAACAGACACAACAATTCACATACGAAGGTATTACTTATCTTAAGATCTAAAAGTGCAAAATTCACCTTTAAAAATCGTAAAATGTCATTTTCAGCATCTAAATTGCTTCGAACGGGGGAATGCCTTAAAAATTTCTTGCTCGTAGCGCCATTTTCTAGTTATCTTGCGAAAACGGGCCAAATCTATAATTGAAAATTTTTCGGAAAATTCTCCACAAAATATTGCCCGAATTTGTTGGTAATGTAGTCACTTCAAATATGTGTTTTGCGGTCATTAATTATCATCAAAACGAAACTACACTCTCATATATTCACATTCAATATGAAATTTAGAAACAAAAACAAAAATAAGGTAATGAATCTAGAGAAATAAAAAAGCGGCTAAAAATACTCGAACAATAAAACAAAGACGTTATAAAAGTAGCAACGTTTTGTAGCTAGTGGTGAGATAGTAGCCCCTACAAGATTCTCGATGTGCCTAAACGGACACAACAATTCACATATGAAGGTATTACTTATCCTAAGATCTAAAAGTGCAAAATTTACCTTTAAACATATTAAATGTCATTTTTGGCATCTAAACTGCTTCGAACGGGGGAAGCCTTAACAAAGTCTTGCTCGTAGCACCGTTTTCTAGTTATCATACGAAAATGGGCCTAATCTACAACAGAAATTTTTTTGGAAAATTCTCCACAAACTTTTACCCGATTTTGTGAGGAATGTAGTGACTTCAAATATGTGTTATACGGCCATTAATATTTATCAAAACGAAACTACACTCTCATATATTCGCATTCAATATGAATTTAGAAACAAAAACAACAATAAGGTTATTAATCTTGAGCAATAAAAAAGCGGCCAAAAATACTCGAACAATAAAACCAAGACGTTATAAAAGTAGCAACGTTTTGTAGTTAGTGGTGAGATAGTAACCCCAACATGATTCTCGATGTACCTAAATACAATATTAAATAAAAACTAGTATCATAGTAGTATTTAAAACGACACAACAATTCACATGTGAAGGTATTACTTATCTTAAGATTTAAAAGTGCAAAATTCACCTTTAAAAATAGTGAAATATCATTTTGGGCATCTAAACAGCTTCAAACGAGAGAAAGGCTTAGGGAATTCTTGCTCGTAATGACGTTTTCTAGTTATCTTGCGAAAATGGGCCTAATCTGCAATTGAAATTTTTTCGAAATATTCTCCACAAAATTTTCTTGATTTTGTGGGGAATGTAGTGACTTCAAATATGTGTTTTGCGACCATTAATTATCATCAAAACGAAACTACACTAATATATTCACATTCAATATAAAATTTAGAAACAAAAACAAAATTAAGGTTATGAAAGTAGAGAAATAAAAAGCGACTAAAAATACTTGAACAATAAAACTAAGACGTTATAAAAGCAGCAACGTTTTATAGCTAGTGGTGAGATAGTAGCTCCAACATGTTCCTCGATGTACCTAAATATAATATTAAATAAAAACAAGTATCATAGTGGTATTCAAACAGACACAGCAATTCACATGTGAAGGTATTACTTATCCTAAGATCTAAAAGTGCAAAATTCACCTTTAAAAATAGTAAAATGTCATTTTCGTAACCTAAATTGCTTCGAACAAGGGAAAGCCTTAAGGAATTCTTGCTCGTAGCACCGTATTCTATTTATCTTGCGTAAATGGGGATAATCTACAATTGAAAATTTTTTGAAAAATTCTCCACAAAATTTTGCTCGATTTTATAGGGAATGTAGTGACTTCAAATATGTGTTTTGTGGCCATTACTTATCAATAAAATGAAACTACGCTCTCATATATTCGTATTTAATATGAAATTTATAAACAAAAACAAAAATAAGGTTATGAATCTAGAAAAATAAAAAAGCGGCTAAAAATACTCGAACAATAAAACCATGACGTTATAAAAGCAGCAAGGTTTTGTAGCTAGTGGTGAGATAGTAGCCCCAACATGATTTTCGATGTACCTAAATACAATATTAAATAAAAACAAGTATCAAAGTGGTATTTAAACAGACACAACAATTCACATGTGAAGGTATTATTTATCATAAGATCTAAAAGTGCAAAATTCACGTTTAAAAATAGTAAAATGTCATTTTCAGCTTCTAAACTGCTTCGAACGGGGTAAAGCCTTAACAAAGTTTTTCTCATAGTGCCATTTTCTAGTTATCTTGCGAAAATAGGCCTAATCTGCAATTGAAAATTTTTTGGAAAATTCTCCACAAAATTTTCCCGATTTTGTGGGGAATGTAGTGACTTCAACTATGTGTTTTGCGGTCATTAACTATCATCAAAACGAAACTACACTATCATATATTCGCATTCAATTTGAAATTAAGAAACAAAAATAAAAATTAGGTTATTGATGTTATGCGAGGTGTATATGAAATAGCTATATATTTTTCTAAGAAAAACTATTAAATACGATACAATTTTACACAAAATATGACAAGTTTTAATTATTTATTTACAAATGGGATATACCTAAATCTTGCTACAACACTATAGGCAGTGTACCTAATCGTAGAGTAGTGTAGTTTTTAGTAAGTCCGGTTCGTTCCACAGGGAGCTGGCTTATTTCACACTATATTTTAAACAATTATATTCGTACAAAATATATTATATTAATAATATATAAAAGGGGGTTTTACCGGTTAATGACCGGTTTGTCGATTTTATATTTTAAGCGAAGCGTAAAGTAAATGACGATATTTAACTAACAATATAAAATAAATAACAATAATTAAAATGACAATAAATAAAAGTACGAGGAAATATGAAATAAAATATATTATGCTTATTTAAACTTCCGTAATCATGATGTTTGACGTGTTGATTTTTAATTTATTCCCATGGGTTAATTGTTCTTTGTCCTGGATTATTTAATATGCCTGTCTGGTTTTTGTCCATAACAGTCCATCAGTCATAAATATAAAGTGCGAGTGTCCTCGTCAAATTATCCTTATATCCGAAGTCAAATATTCCAACTAATTGGGGACTTAAACTGTAACAAGGTTTTAATACTTTGTTTAATAATTACACCAGGATATCGACTGCGTGTAATCCAAGGTTTAATACTTTATTAACAATTACGCCAAGTGTCCTTGTACATAATTTCACCCCTGTTTTAATAATTCCATAGACTATTAATCCATTCCCGTGTCCGGTTAAATGAACGATTATTCGTACATATAAATATCCCACCCATCGTGTCCGATCGAGTGTATATGGTTATTTATAGGGACGTCCAATTGTAAATCTTTATATTAAAATTAACAAACTATCATTTAGTTAAACAAATATAAAGCCCATTAATAGCCCATAGTCTAATTTCCACAAGTGTCGTTCTTTTGTCCAAACCCCAATTATGGTACAAAGTCCAATTACCCAATTTTAGATATTTTTAGCCCAACATCATGATTACTTCGGTTCAAATAAGCATAATAACAACTTAGTTATGAGACATTAATTTAAAAAGGGAGAACATAACTTACATTGATTATTTAACGCGTAGTGTTACACGGACAGAGTTCCGGCTTAAAAACCCGTAAATAACCGTTACATAACCCAAACTAACTAATATAAAACTACCCTATACTATATATATATATATATATATATATATATATATATATATATATATATATATATATATATATATATATATATATATATATATTTATTTATTTATTATTTATTACAGAGTATTATTATTATTTTTTTATGTTTTTTAAACTCGGCAGAATGCATGGCCTTTTATAGGCATTTCTGATTTTTGCAGCTCCGCGAGTTGCGGCATTTTAAGCCTTCAAACTTCACGAGTCGCGGAGTTTGAAAATCCAGCTCACACAATTTTGAAACCTTGCTTGTCGACATAATTTATATATAAATATAAAATATAAATAATTAATATAATTATTTATATATTATATTATATTCTTGTGCATAGTAGACTTGTAATTTTTAGTCCATTGCATCGGGCATTGATAGTTGGCTCGGGTACCGGTTTCGGATTTTCGAACGCCTTTTCGTATAATTTAATATCTTGTACTTTGCATTCCGCAACTTGTACTTTTGTCATTTTTAGACGTTTCTTATCAATAAGTTGAACCACTTGGATTGTATCTTGTACATTTGAGCTTTTTGGACGTTTTTGTCTTCAAATCGTCGTTTTCGCCTTTTGTCTTCGCACTTATTTAATATAAACGATTACAACTTAAAATAGAACAATTACAACTAAATAATTTACATATTGGGAGGATATTGCTACAAAATATATGTTCATTTGGAGCACTATCAAATATCCCCACACTTGAACGTTGCTTGTCCTCAAGCAATACATAACTTGAAATAATATAATACATCACACGAATCACTTCTTTATTCTTCACACTTTGTACATCAGTGATTTTAATATGGCGGTATAAATAATTATAGTAACGATAGAACCATGGTTGAAGGTGGGTGTATCATCCACAGTTGCCTCAGGTTTAGGTCAACAACACTTGCAATCAAATAGCCGATTTACTTTCGGTTTCCAAAGCAAAGTGCACATTTGAAAGGCGGTTTACAGTCCCACATGACTATAAAAATGTAGATCCTTAAGGAAATTGGATCTTTATGAAAACATTTGATCTTTTGAAAAGTCAATCTAGCTTTTACCCTAGATAAGTTTTCCGGAATAACCCTTCACCGGTGTTTGCAAAATGATTTTTTGTGGGTTTTGTGGGTTTCAGATTTGAAAATTTTAGCTCAAAACTTATGGTTTTGTGTTACACACTTGCTAACCTTGTATTAGGAAAGCAACACGTCCAGTTTACTTGTCCCGTATATTACCTTTCGGTAAACTACCGTCCGGTTGTAAAGGAAAGCGATGAACAAGCAACTGTTAAGGCAATGTCCCGTGACTTGCTTTTGATTATGGTCTATAAATGTGTCGGATGCTAGTACTATCCTTTGTAGGAACAATAGTAAAGATCATCCTATGATTTTTCGGTCTGGCACAAGGTCCTGTCTCCGACCATGCTCTGCAACCACCGTTCTTACGGTTGACACCCGATTTGGTTCAGGTGACCTAATGAATTCCAGGTGAATTCCTAGGATTTTACGTTCAATGGTAATGAACGCATTGAAAATAGGTTTTCAGAAAACAAATCGGTTTTAATTTTGATCAAAATATTTTCTCGTTCAAGCTCGAGTTTAGATATCATTGAATTCCATGAGTTTGTAATTCTCAATCTTTAAGGTCAATCTCAAGGATTGAGTAATATCAGGCTTAAAAGCTTATTTTTAATCTTTAAGGAGATTATCCTTTCTGGGGATCTGATTCATTAATCTTATCAAGCTAATTTGCACGGTGCCGCCCCATTGTACGAGCTAAATCCTTCTCATGGTTAGGATAAATCTGAACACTTGGCGACCCTGTTTGATGCTGAGGTCCGTGGATTTCCTACTGATTTTAGTGATGACTTTTCTAGATTTTTCGTCAACCTACAGCTGGTCTGGACGACAACTTCTTGACCTAAATCAAGAAGCGCGTGTCTTTTTCGGAAGACTTTACTTCCTTTTAATGATGGAATCGATTCATCGTGTAGATCCATCTTTTCTTTTCTTTCATCGGGTAAAATAGTTAATTTAGTCCAAAATAAAAGCACCTGCAATAAACTTTACAGAAACATGTGCTAGATAGTTTTTAATTGAATAACTAGGTACATTCTCCCCACACTTAGTTTCTTTCTTTGCCTTTTTATTCTCCTTTATTCCATTTTAAATGAATTCAAGCATTTTAGGGTGTTTCTCAATTTATTTCCTTTCTGAGGTAACGATAATTTCGGTATTAACACCTAGTTTTCACCGTTCATAAATATATATAAACATGATTTTAAATTCATTTAGTTGAAAATTTTTCAAATTTTCATAAAATTTGGCAAATAAACCAAGTATAAACCCGAGAGAATTTATAACCCTTCCCCACACTTGAGATCATGCAATGTCCTCATTTGCATGAAATCAGACTCTAATTATAAATTCATGAGGGTGATTAGTGTAGAAAAGTGATTGAAAATACCCAGTTTGAAATTACAAAGCTTGTCGAATGATAGATGGCGCGCCTCATCATTCATTCCTTCTTGTTTTATCACACATGCTTTTTTTCAAAAACGGCTGCTTTTGTGAACTGTTTACTAATATTTGAAAAAGTGTCTTTTACCCTAATCATGTATTTTTATTAACGAGTTATGCACTAACCCGAACCCCTAATTTAACGTTAAGTGGGGTCAGACTTCCCCACACTTAGCTGACGACATGTGAAGTCGGTAGAATAAGTTCCACGAATTAAAATAGTGAGCCAGTTATTTACATCTCGGGTGGTATATATTATATCAATGGGTTTAAAGTTTAGATCCACCCGATCGTTACTACCTAATTCTTTTTTAAGTGTAGCTTTTAGTAAATGGATATGTCTCTTTTCTGGTTCTTGGTCAAATGGATCGATATACACCGACATACTTATTTCTACAGGGTGGACAATTCTTAATATTTCCTTCCTTTTATTCTCGTGATCAAAGTTTTCACCTCTATTACCCGATTGGGTAAAATCCGAGGTGTCATTATCTATTACAGCTCATAGTTCATCTTCGGTAGATGACTCGTCTATTGAGAATATTGGGCTGGAAGGTTATGTAATGGTGAAGTTCGGTTTGGCCTCGGGGGTAAAATTTTCAACGTTATCGTTTTCCCAAGAGTACCAATTTGTCACCCTTACTTCTTCTTCATCATCCATTGATGGATTGATGATTTCGTCGGTAGAGGCTAATGTGTCATTATGTTGTGAAATTGGTAAGACTGAATAAAAAGTATCATCGGGATAGTTGGTGATTTCGGAGCTCTCAAATTCATCAAAATTCGATAATCTGAGATTTTCTTGCACACTACTCCTCAGATCAACAGCTGTATAATCTGATAGAGTTTCAACTTGCCTATTTACAAACTCTCTCATTTGTTCATTTTGAGCATGAAGTTCTTCGAGTTTGATTTTCATATAATCTAAAGAATTTTCAGACACATACTTTTCCTCGTCCTCTGGTTGTTGAGTTTGGATATATTCTTGGGAATAATCCCAATTAGAATTGTATTCTTCATAATCGTTCCATTCAGGTTCTATGGGTTCATAATTTTCCATAGGAACGTAATAATAACATTCTCATGTTGAGTGATAATCTCCACAAATTTCACAACCATTTACTGTTTCGTCATTCGTGATCCAAGATTGACTGAACGAATTACCATCAAAACCCGTTTGAGAGTATTGATTTAATTGATTTTGGAGTTCAAAAAGAGTTTCCAAGGCCTTGTTTTCAAAAATTTTCATTTTATTGCGATGGCCAAATTTTAATTAATAAAACTAAACTAATTATAATAATAATTAAGTAAATAGGGTTAAATAAAAAAATAATAAATAATAATTACTCCGTACTTAATGCGAATTAGGGTTTGTGGTGGCCTGACAGGGCGGCTCCGCGAGTCGCGGTTCCACCTGGCAACAAACTCCGCGAGTCGCGGAGATTTGAAATTAAAATGACAAGTTTCGTTTTTTTTTAAATATTTATATTAATTAAATAAAACTTATATTTAAAAACTAAAATATAAATACTTTATGATTTTATAAATAGAAATCTAAAAAAAATAAATTTATATATATATTTTTTTCGATTTTTAATTTTTTAAAAAAAATTTTTTATTTTTATTTTTGGACACTTATAATAAATAAGAAAATATTTTTACGAAATAAGAAATAATATATTTTTACAAAAATATAGTTTTTTACCCGATCCCCGACAGCGGCGCCAAAATACTTGATGTTATGTGAGGTGTATATGAAATAGCAATATATTTTGCTAGGAAAAACTATTAAATACGATACAATTTTACACAAAATATGACAAGTTTTAATTATTTATTTACAAATGGAATATACCTAAACCTTGCTACAACACTATAGGTAGTGTACCTAATCGTAGAGTAGTGTAGTTTTTAGTAAGTCCGGTTAATTTCACAGGGAGCTGGCTTATTTCACACTATATTTTAAACAATTATATTCGTACAAAATATATTATATAAATAATATATAAAAGGGGGTTTTACCGTTTAATGACCGGTTTGTCGATTTTATATTTTAAGCGAAGCATAAAGTAAATGATGATATTTAACTAACAATAAAAAATAAATAACAATAATTAAAATGACAATAAATAAAAGTACGAGGAAATATGAAATAAAATATATTATGCTTATTTAAACTTCCGTAATCATGATGTTTGACGTGTTGATTTTTAGTTTATTCCCATGGGTTAATTGTTCTTTGTCCTGGATTATTTAATATGCCCGTCTGGTTTTGTCCATAACAGTCCATCAGTCATAAATATAAAGTGCGAGTGTCCTCGTCAAATTATCCTTATATCCAAAGTCAAATATTCCAACTAATTGGGGACTTAAACTGTAACAAGGTTTTAATACTTTGTTTAATAATTACACCAGGATATTGACTGCGTGTAATCCAAGGTTTAATACTTTGTTAACAATTACGCCAAGTGTCCTTGTACATAATTTCACCCCTATTTTAATAATTCCATAGACTATTAATCCATTCCCGTGTCCGGTTAAATGAACGATTATTCGTACATATAAATATTCCACCCATCGTGTCCGATCGAGTTTATATGGTTATTTATTGGGACGTCCAATTGTAAATCTTTATATTAAAATTAACAAACTATCATTTAGTTAAACAAATATAAAGCCCATTAATAGCCCATAGTCTAATTTCCACAAGTGTCGTTCTTTTGTCCAAACCCCAATTATGGTACAAAGCCCAATTACCCAATTTTAGATATTTTTAGCCCAACATCATGATTACTTCGGTTCAAATAAGCATAATAACAACTTAGTTACGAGACATTAATTTAAAAAGGGAGAACATAACTTACATTGATTATTTAACGCGTAGTGTTACACGGACAGAGTTCCGACTTAAAAACCCGTAAATAACCGTTACATAACCCAAACTAACTAATATAAAACTACCCTATACTATATATATATATATATATATATATATATATATATATATATATATATTATATTTATTTATTATTTATTACAGAGTATTATTATTATTTTTTTATGTTTTTTAAACTCGGCAGAATGCATGGCCTTTTATAGGCATTTCTGATTTTTCCAGCTCCGCGAGTTGCGGCATTTTAAGCCTGCAAACTCCGCGAGTCGCGGAGTTTGAAAATCCAGCTCACACAATTTTGGAACCTTGCTTGTCGACATAATTTATATATAAATATAAAATATAAATAATTAATAAAATTATTTATATATTATATTATATTCTTGTGCATAGTAGACTTGTAATTTTTGGTCCATTGCGTCGGGCGTTGATAGTTGGCTCGGGTACCAGTTCCGGATTTTAGAACGCCTTTTCGTATAATTTAATATCTTGTACTTTGCGTTCCGCAACTTGTACTTTTGTCATTTTTAGACGTTTCTTATCAATAAGTTGAACCACTTGGATTGTATCTTGTACATTTGAGCTTTTTGGACGTTTTTGTCTTCAAATCGTCGTTTTCGCCTTTTGTCTTCGCACTTATTTAATATAAACGATTACAACTTAAATAGAACAATTACAACTAAATAATTTACATATTGGGAGGATATTGCTACAAAATATATGTTCATTTGGAGCACTATCAGTTATGAATCTAGAGAAATAAAAAATTCGGCTAAAAATACTCGAACAATAAAACAAATACGTTATAAAAGCAGCAACATTTTGTAACTAGAGGTGAGATAGTAGCCCCAACATGATTCTCGACGTACCAAAAAACAATATTAGGTAATAAAAAAAAACAAGTATCATTGTGGTATTTATACAGGCACAACAATTCACATGTGAATGTATTACTTATCCTAATATCTAAAAGTGCAAAATTCACCTTTAATAATATTAAAATGTCATTTTCGTAATCTAAACTGCTTCGAACAGGGGGGAAAACCTTGAGGAAGTTTTGATCGTAGTGCCGTTTTCTGGTTATCTTGCGAAAATGGCCCTAATCTGCTATTGAAAATTTTTCGGAAAATTCTTCACAAAATTTTTACCGATTTTGTCAGGAATGTAGTGACTTCAAATATATGTTTTGCGGCAATTAATTATCATCAAAACGAAACTACACTATTATATTTACACATTCAATATGAAATATAGAAATAAAAACAAAAATAAGGTTATGAATCTAAAGAAATAAAAAATCGGCTAAAAATACTCGAACAATATAACCAAGACTTTATAAAAGCAACAACGTTTTGTAGCTAGTGGTGAGATAGTAGCCCCAACATGATTCTCGATGTACCTAAATGCAATATTAAATAAAAACAAGTATCGTAGTGGTATTTAACAGACACAACAATTCAAATGTGAATGTATTACTTATCCTAAGATCTAAAATTGCAAAATTCACCTTTAAAAATGGTAAAATGTCATTTTCAGATTCTAAACTGCTTCGAACGGGGGATATTCTTACGGAAGTCTTGCTCGTATTGTCATTTTCTAGTTAGCTTGCGAAAATGAGGCTAATCTGCAATTGATAATTTTTCTGGAAAATTCTCCACAAAATTCTGCCCTATTTTATGGGAAATGTAATGACTTCAAATATATATTTTGCGGCCATTAATTATCATCAAAAGGAAACTACACTCTCATATATATGCATTCAATATGAAATATAGAAACAAAAACAAAAAATAAGGTTATGAATCTAGAGAAATAAAAAAGTGACTAAAAATACTCGAATAATATAACCAATACGATATAAAAAGCAGTAATGTTTTGAAGCCAGTAGTGAGATAGTAGCCCCAACATGATTCTCAATGTACTTAAATACAATATTAAATAAAAACAAGTATCATAGTGGTATTTAAACAGACACAACAATTCACATGTGAAAGTATTACTTATCCTATGATCTAAAAATGCAAAATTCACCTTTAAAAATAGTAAAAAGATGTCATTTTCGGCATCTAAACTACTTCGAACGGGTGAAAGCCGTAAGGAAGTGTTGCTCGTAGCGCCATTTTGTATTTATCTTGCATAAATGGGCATAATCGGTATTTGAAAATTTTTCGAAAAATTCTCCACAAAATTTTGCCCGATTTTGTGGGGAATGTAGTGATTTCAAATATGTATATTGCGGCCATTAATTATCATCACATGTGAAAGTATTACTTATCCTAAGATCTAAAAGTGCAAAATTTACCTTTAAAATAGTAAAATGTAATTTTCGGAATCTAAACTGCTCGTAGTGCCGTTTCCTATTTAAATAAAAATTGCTCGTAGTGCCGTTTTCTATTTATCTTGTGTAATTTTCAGAATCTAAACTGCTCGTAGTGATTTCAAATATGTGTTTTGCGGCCATTAATTATCATCAAAACAAAACTACACTCTTATATGTTCGCATTCAATATGAAATTTAGAAACAAAAACAAAATAAGGTTATGAATCTAGTGAAATAAAAAAGCGGCTAAAAATACTCGAATAATAAAACCAAGGCGTTATAAAAATAGCAACATTTTGTTTCTAGAGGTGAGATAGTAGCCCCAACATGATTCTCGATGTACTTAATAACATTATTAAATAAAAACAAGCATCATAGTGGTATTTAAACATGCACAACAATTCACAAGTGAGGGTATTACTTATCGTAAGATCTAAAAGTGCAAAATTCACCTTTAAAAATAGTAAAATGACATTTTCGGCTTCTAAACTGCTTCGAACGGGGGAAATCCTTAAAGAAGTCTTGCTCGTTGCGCCGTTTTTTAATTATCTTGAGAAAATGGGTCTAATCTGCAACTGAAAATTTTTCAAAAAAATCTCCACAAAATATTGCCCGATTTTGTGGGGAATGTAGTGACTTCAAATATGTCACACCTCCAAATAGGGCCTGGGGTATTTGTGACTAATTATATCAAATCACAGTTGTATAAACGAGAACGACTCTATATGAGACATTTTATTGAGTTTTGCAGCGGAAGATTAATAGATTACATTGTATTTAGAGCATTAAATGTTCTTAATTAATATGATATGTAATGAAGACTCCAAGCATAGCAAGCAATCATCATCAAAGCAGCAGATATATAGCAGAAGCTATATTTAAGTACCTGAGAATAAACATGCTTTAAAGTGTCAACACGAGGTTGAGTGAGTTCATAGATTTATCATAAATAATGATTTCAGTAATAGATATAGACCACAAGATTTTTATAAAGTAGATCTCGCAGATCAAAAAGTTATGCCAGTTCGTGATATTTAGACTAAACGTTCAAAGTTTGCCCCAATGACAAGTTGTGTCTATACTTGTCGGTTTAATTTCATTATTAAGGAATACAAAGACTTAGTCAAATGTATCGGGGACGTTACTCCCGATAGGCCTACCCCCAATAATTAAGAATGCATTTAACGAGCAATTAAAAATATCACTGTAGGGACTTAGTCGGACATAGCCAGGTATAACATAGTTTAACAGTTGGTACGTGTGTCTAACGTATAAAACAGTTATAAAAGTTGCGCATGTATTATCAGCCCAAAAATATACAAAAAGGGAGCTATGAAAACTCACGATACTGTATTTCGTATTTTTACGAGTATGATGGCACTTGAACAAGTGCAGAGTTGTCCTCGGATTCACGAACCTATATCAATTATTTATATATTAACATGTATACTCGTAATTGAATAAGTTTATATATATATATATATATATATATATATATATATATATATATATATATATATATATATATATATATATATATATATATATATATATATAGGGGCAGGATCAATGAGGAGGAAGTAACCAATCGGGGGGAAGAGGGGGAAGCAAAAAAAAATTCGTTTTTTGAAAAAACTTTGTTCACGAACATTATAGATTGGATGAAAATAAGAACATTTATAAAAGACACTTCGTGATGAATGTTATTATTTTGGCGGGAAAACGATCGACAAAAATAACATTCAAGATAATATTGTTCGTGAAGAATGTTAACGTTTTTTCCATGTTTTGTGAAGTAAAATTTAGCCCCATTTAGAGTTTAGGGTTTAGGGTTTAGGGTTTAGGGTTTGGTGTTTTGGGTTTATTCCATAAACCCAAAACACCAAACTCTAAACCCTAAACCTTAAACTCTAAACCGTTCGTGTTAAAAACTCAATCTAAATCCTAAATCTATACCCTATATCTAAACCCTAAACCCTAAACCCTAAATTTCTAAACCCTAATATCTAAACTCTATAAACCATAATATCTAAACCCTAATATCTAATCTCTAATGTCTAAAACCTCAACATACGCTCGAAAAACACGATAATTGTTATATATTACTTCTTCGAGCGTTTTCCCGCCAAAATAATAACATTCATCACGAAGTGTCTTTTCAAAATGTTCTTATTTTTATCCAATCTATAATGTTCGTGAACAAAGTTTTTTCAAAAAACAAAAAAAAAAATTTTGCTTCCCCCCGCTTCCCCCCGATTTGTTACTTCCCTCTTGATCCTACTATATATATATATATATATATATATATATATATATATATATATATATATATATATATATATATATATATATATATATATATATATATATATATATATATATATATATATATATATATATATATATATATATATATATTAGTTGTTATATTTTTATATATATACTGTTATGTATATATTCTACATATAAGTATTTATTTGATAAAATATTATTAATAATGTTAATGAATAAAGAGTTGTAATATTTTGTAATAATAATAATACTGGTAGTAAAAATGATAATAATCATAATAAGGTGTAAAATTAATAATAATTATTATAATAATTGTAAAAGTGAAAGTTCTTATAATAATTAAAATGTTATATGTTTATAGTAGTAATGATATTAATAATTTTTGTAATATCTACAATAATAATCTTAGTATTAGTAATAATAAGAGTGATATTACAACAACAACAACAACAACAACAACAATACCCAATCCCGCTCCTGCGAGGTATGTGGGAGGTAAGATGTAGACAATCCTTCATCTACCCTAAACTAGAAGAGAAGTCGTTTCTGTTACCACGAGTCGAGAGAATTCTCCACCCACGGGAAAGGAAATTCATCCCCCTCTCTACTCCAGGGTAGAGAGATTGCTTTCGTGAGGACCTCCGGCTAAAAAAAGACTTTTTTTTTTAAATTTAAAACTAAAAAATAGAAATTAAAAAATACAAAGATAAATATAAAAAAATAATAAAAATAATAAAATATATAAAAAAAAAGGGGGACGCCATGAAAATGGTAGAATCAGATTTTCATGGGGTTTAAAGCATGCCTAAGAATCAATAAGAGTGATATTAGTAGTAAAAATAATAATAATAATACTATAGTGTTAATGATAGCAAAAATAATAATTTTTGTAAAAATGATAATACTTTTTAATAATAATAATACTAATAAAGATAGTCATATTAGTAATAATAATAATGATAATGTTAATAATAATACTTATATAAAATGATACTAGTACTAATAACAATGATAATAATAGTTTGTATTGTTTTCAAATTAATAATAATAATAATAATTCTAATCATAATAATGATAGTAATGTTTAAAACGATAATAATAATGATAGTTTTAATAATACCAATAATTATAATGATAATACTAATAATTATAATAATAATACTAGTAATACTAATAATACTTTTAATACTAGTAACAATAATAATAATAATATTAGTAGTAGTAATAATAATAATAATAATAATAATAATAATAATAATAATAATAATAATAATAATAATAATAATAATAATAATAATAATAATAATAATAATAATAATAATAATAATAATAAAATAATAATAATAATAGTAAAAGTATACCTCACAAGAATAGGTTTTAAAAAAATAAACTGCCATGACCGGGACTCGAACCCGCGACCTCACGTTAGTCCTACAACACACTGAACCATTGTACTGCTGCATACTTATCTGATTAAGTCTCCCCTCCTATTTTATTTAACCCAAATTTCAAATTCATCTTCTTCTTCCTCTTCTTTATTAATTAATCGATCAGAGGTATTTAAAACCAAAATAATGAATTTATGATACCATTTAGGACTTGTAAATAAATATAGAACTAGAAAGAGATTTTTTTAAAAAAATAAAAAATAAAAAAAAGGAAACAGCATAAGCTGCTGTTCGTCGCATGGTTTTAAAAAAATATATTAATTTTTGATTTACAAACGTTTTTAGCTTATGATTCCTTCATGAAGCATTTTCCAAATCACTTCTTGAAACCTTGTGAATCCTCAATTTGAACCGAAACATCAAACATAAATTGAATTTTAGAATGAACACATCGGTTGACTTTTAAAATACAAACTTTGACTCAAAAATTAGAATTTGATACAAAGAATTGGAAGCTAAGATTTTTCAGAAAGATTAACTAGATTAATCCTAAACTAGATGCATTTTTACATTTTAAAAAACAATTGGAATTCGAGGTTTTTGATAAATGAATTAGGAATAGAGAATGCTCGAGCTTTTAATAAAAAAAATCTATTTTTAATTCTTTGAATTGCAGCAATGATTTTATAGAGTGCAAGTATGATTAATACAGTCACAATGACTCGATCAAATTTGTTTTGTATCATAATTGAAATCGACTGGATCCAAATTCGTTACCAGTAGAAGATTAAAATATATCAGGAAAATAAATAAATAAATAAATAAGTTGCTCGTGATTTATAAAAAAAATAAAAGTAGATATGAATCTATATAAAAAATAGAGGAAGCAGATACAAAAATTTATAAATCGTGATCTGTTCTTGACTTCTATATTTATTTTTTTTATTAATAATTAATAGATATATTAATAATAATAATACTATTAATAATAAAAATGCTAATAATAATAATAATAGAATTTATAATAATTATTATTATATTAATAATAATAATAATAATATTAATGATAAATAATAATATTGATAATAATAATAATAAATAATTATAATGATAATAATAATAATTAATAACAAGTATAATAATGACATTAATAATAATGATATTTATAAAAATCTTATCACTTTTAGTAAAAGTGATAATAATATTGAGAGTAATAATAATTGTAATTGATAATGATGAGTGATAATAATAATATTAATATAACAATTTAATATTAATAAATAATTATTTACAAATAATGATTCGTGAATCGTCGGAATTAGTTGAGGTCAGGTTTAAATTTAGTCGGAAATTTCCGGGTTGTCATAGTACCTACCCGTTAAAAGAAATTTCGTCCCGAAATTTAGTTGTTGCCATCAATCAGCGTTGTTCGTACATAGACGAGGATATTTACGTTTTATTTAGTCTTCACGTTTGAAATGTCCCGTTCTTATTGATTAAAAACGTTCCATATTAATTGATTTCGTTGCGAGGTTTTGACCTCTATATGAGACGTTTTTCAAAGACTGCATTCATTTTAATACAAACCATAACCTTTATTTCATCAATAAAGGTTTAAAAAAAGCTTTACGTAGATTATCAAATAATGATAATCTAAAATATCCTGTTTACCCGCGACCATTACATAATGGTTTACAATACAAATATGTTACAACGAAATAAGTTTCTTGAATGCAGTTTTTACACAATATCATACAAGCATGGAATCCAAATCTCGTCCTTATTTAGGTATGCGATAGCGAAAGCTCTTAATAATCACCTGAGAATAAACATGCTTAAAACGTCAACACAAATGTTGGTGAGTTATAGGTTTAACCTATATATTATCAAATCATAATAATAGACCACAAGATTTCATATTTCAATACACATCCCATACATAGAGATAAAAATCATTCATATGGTGAACACCTGGTAACCGACATTAACAAGATGCATATTTAAGAATATCCCCATCATTTCGGGACACCCTTCGGATATGATATAAATTTTGAAGTACTAAAGCATCCGGTACTTTGGATGGGGTTTGTTAGGCCCAATAGATCTATCTTTAGGATTCGCGTCAATTAGGGTGTCTGTTCCCTAATTCTTAGATTACCAGACTTAATAAAAAGGGGCATATTCGATTTCGATAATTCAACCATAGAATGTAGTTTCACGAACTTGTGTCTATTTTGTAAATCATTTATAAAACCTGCATGTATTCACATCTCAAAAATATTAGATTTTAAAAGTGGGACTATAACTCACTTTCACAGATTTTTTACTTCGTCGGGAAGTAAGACTTGGCCACTGGTCGATTCACGAACCTATAACAAATATGTACATGTATATCAAAGTATATTCAAAATATATTTACAACACTTTAAATACATTTTGATGTTTTAAGTTTATTAAGTCAGCTGTCCTCGTTAGAAACCTATAACTAGTTGTCCACAGTTAGATGTAGAGAAATAAATCGATATATATTATCTTGAATCAATCCACGACCCAGTGTATACATATCTCAGTATTGATCACAACTCAAACTATATATATTTTGGAATCAACCTCAACCCTGTATAGCTAACTCCAACATTCACATATAGAGTGTCTATGGTTGTTCCGAAATATATATAGATGTGTCGACATGATAGGTCGAAACATTGTATACGTGTCTATGGTATCTCAAGATTACATAATATACAATACTAGTTGATTAAGTTATGGTTGGAATAGATTTGTTACCAATTTTCACGTAGCTAAAATGAGTAGTTTTTACCATTTTTGTTTTGTTCGCCATTTCTTCGTTTCTAATCCGTTTTGAGTGATTTAAGCGACCACGGTTTCGTATTGAACTTGAATTTATGAAACTAAATAGAAAAGGTATAGGTTTATTGTCGGAAATATAAGTTACAAGTCGTTTTTGTAAAGGTAGTCATTTCAGTCGAAAGAACGACGTCTAGATGACCATTTTAGAAAACATACTTCCACTTTGAGTTTAACCATGATTTTTGGATATAGTTTCATGTTCATAATAAAAATCATTTTCCCAGAAGAACAACTTTTAAATCAAAGTTTATCATAGTTTTTAATTAACTAACCCAAAACAGGCCGCGGTGTTACTACGACGGCGTAAATCCGGTTTTACGGTGTTTTTCGTGTTTCCAGGTTTTAAATCATTAAGTTAGCATATCATATAGATATAGAACATGTGTTTAGTTTATTTTAAAAGTCAATTTAGAAAGATTAACTTTTGTTTGCGAACAAGTTTAGAATTAACTAAACTATGTTCTAGTGATTACAAGTTTAAACCTTCGAATAAGATAGCTTTATATGTATGAATCGAATGATGTTATGAACATCATTACTACCTCAAGTTTTCTGGATAAAGCTACTGGAAATGAGAAAAATGGATCTAGCTTCAAAGGATCCTTGGATGGCTTTAAAGTTCTTGAAGCAGAATCATGACACGAAAACAGTTCAAGTAAGATTTTCACTCGAAATAAGATTGTTATAGTTATAGAAATGGAATCAAAGTATGAATATGAGTATTACCTTGTATTAGAAAGATATGTTACTGTAAATAAGAAATATTTCTTGAGGTTGGATGATCACTCTACAAGATTGGAAGTAAGCTAGCAAACTTGGAAGTATTCTTGATTTTATGAAACTAGAACTTGTAGAATTTATGAAGAACACTTAGAACTTGAAGATAGAACTTGAGAGAGATAAATTAGATGAAGAAAATTGAAGAATGAAAGTGTTTGTAGGTGTTTTTGGTCGTTGGTGTATGGATTAGATATAAAGGATATGTAATTTTGTTTTCATGTAAATAAGTCATGAATGATTACTCATATTTTTGTAATTTTATGAGATATTTCATGCTAGTTGCCAAATGATGGTTCCCACATGTGTTAGGTGACTCACATGGGCTGCTAAGAGCTGATCATTAGAGTGTATATACCAATAGTACATACATCTAAAAGCTGTGTATTGTACGAGTATGAATACGGGTGCATACGAGTAGAATTGTTGATGAAACTGAACGAGGATGTAATTGTAAGCATTTTTGTTAAGTAGAAGTATTTTGATAAGTGTCTTGAAGTCTTTCAAAAGTGTATGAATACATATTAAAACACTACATGTATATACATTTTAACTGAGTCGTTAAGTCATCGTTAGTCATTACATGTAAGTGTTGTTTTGAAACCTTTAGGTTAACGATCTTGTTAAATGTTATTAACCCAATGTTTATAATATAAAATGTGATTTTAAATTATTATATTATCATGATATTATGATGTACGAATATCTCTTAATATGATATGTATACATTAAATGTCGTTACAACGATAATCGTTACATATATGTCTCGTTTCAAAATCATTAAGTTAGTAGTCTTGTTTTTACATATGTAGTTCATTATTAATATAATTAATGATATGTTTACTTATCATAATATCATGTTAACTATATATATAACCATATATATGTCATCATATAGTTTTTACAAGTTTTAACGTTCGTGAATCACCGGTCAACTTGGGTGTTCAATTGTCTATATGAAACCTATTTCAATTAATCAAGTCTTAACAAGTTTGATTGCTTAATATGTTGGAAACACTTAATCATGTAAATAACAATTTCATTTAATATATATATAAACATGGAAAAGTTCGGGTCACTACAGTACCTACCAGTTAAATAAATTTCGTCCCGAAATTTTAAGCAGTTTGAGGTGTTGACGTATCTTCTGGAAATAAATGCGGGTATTTCTTCTTCATCTGATCTACTCATTCCCAGGTGAACTCGGGTCCTCTACGAACATTCCATCGAACCTTAACAATTGGTATCTTGTTTTGTTTAAGTCTTTTAACCTCACGATCCATTATTTCGATGGGTCCTCTATATGATAGGTAACTCAATTCGGTAAGCTACTGGTCCGACACGATCAATAATATTGAATGGTCCAATATACCTTGGATTTAATTTACCTCGTTTACCAAATCGAACAACGCCTTTCCAAGGTGCAACCTTAAGCATGACCATCTCTCCAATTTCAAATTCTATATCTTTTCTTTTAATGTCAGCATAGCTCTTTTGTCGACTTTGGGCGGTTTTCAACCGTTGTTGAATTTGGATGATCTTCTCGGTAGTTTCTTGTATTATCTCCAGACCCGTAATCTGTCTATCCCCCACTTCACTCCAACAAATCAGAGACCTGCACTTTCTACCATAAAGTGCTTCAAACGGTGCCATCTCAATGCTTGAATGGTAGCTGTTGTTGTAGGAAAATTCTGCTAACGGTAGATGTCTATCCCAACTGTTTCCGAAATCAATAACACATGCTCGTAGCATGTCTTCAAGCGTTTGTATCGTCCTTTTGCTCTGCCCATCAGTTTGTGGATGATAGGCAGTACTCATATCTAGACGAGTTCCTAATGCTTGCTGTAATGTCTGCCAGAATCTTGAAATAAATCTGCCATCCCTATCAGAGATAATAGAGATTGGTATTCCATGTCTGGAGATGACTTCCTTCAAATACAGTCGTGCTAACTTCTCCATCTTGTCATCTTCTCTTATTGGCAGGAAGTGTGCTGATTTGGTGAGACGATCAACTATTACCCAAATAGTATCAAAACCACTTGCAGTCCTTGGCAATTTAGTGATGAAATCCATGGTAATGTTTTCCCATTTCCATTCCGGGATTTCGGGTTGCTGAAGTAGACCTGATGGTTTCTGATGCTCAGCTTTGACCTTAGAACATGTCAAACATTCTCCTACGTATTTAGCAACATCAGCTTTCATACCCGGCCACCAAAAATGTTTCTTGAGATCCTTGTACATCTTTCCCGTTCCAGGATGTATTGAGTATCTGGTTTTATGAGCTTCTCTAAGTACCATTTCTCTCATATCTCCAAATTTTGGTACCCAAATCCTTTCAGCCCTATATCGGGTTCTGTCTTCCCGAATATTAAGATGCTTCTCCGATCCTTTGGGTATTTCATCCTTTAAATTTCCCTCTTTTAAAACTCCTTGTTGCGCCTCCTTTATTTGAGTAGTAAGGTTATTGTGAATCATTATATTCATAGATTTTACTCGAATGGGTTCTCTGTCCTTCCTGCTCAAGGCGTCGGCTACCACATTTGCCTTCCCCAGGTGGTAACGAATCTTAAAGTCATAATCATTCAACAATTCAATCCACCTACGCTGCCTCATATTCAGTTGCTTCTGATTAAATATGTGATGAAGACTTTTGTGGTCGGTATATATAATACTTTTGACCCCATATAAGTAGTGCCTCCAAGTCTTTAATGCAAAAACAACCGCGCCTAATTCCAAATCATGCGTCGTATAATTTTGTTCGTGAATCTTCAATTGTCTAGACGCATAAGCAATCACCTTTGTTCGTTGCATTAATACACAACCGAGACCTTGCTTTGATGCGTCACAATAAATCACAAAATCATCATTCCCTTCAGGCAATGACAATATAGGTGCCGTAGTTAGCTTTTTCTTCAATAACTGGAACGCTTTCTCTTGTTCATCCTTCCATTCAAATTTCTTCCCTTTATGCGTTAATGCAGTCAAGGGTTTTGCTATTCTGGAAAAGTCTTGGATGAACCTTCTGTAGTAACCAGCTAGTCCTAAAAACTGGCGTATGTGTTTCGGAGTTTTCGGGGTTTCCCACTTTTCAACAGTTTCTATTTTTGCCGGATCCACCTTAATACCTTCTTTGTTCACTATGTGACCGAGGAATTGAACTTCTTCCAACCAAAATGCACACTTTGAAAATTTAGCGTACAATTCTTCCTTCCTCAATACTTCTAACACCTTTCTCAAATGTTCACCGTGTTCTTGGTCATTCTTTGAGTAAATAAGTATGTCATCAATGAAAACAATGACAAACTTATCAAGGTATGGTCCACACACTCGGTTCATAAGGTCCATGAATACAGCTGGTGCATTAGTTAAACCAAACGGCATGACCATAAACTCGTAATGACCATAACGTGTTCTGAAAGCAGTCTTTGAAATATCATATTCTTTCACCCGCATTTGATGATACCCGGAACGTAAGTCAATCTTTGAATAAACAGACGAGCCTTGTAGTTGATCAAATAAGTCGTCGATTCTCGGTAGTGGGTAGCGGTTCTTGATGGTAAGTTTGTTCAACTCTCGGTAGTCAATACACAACCTGAATGTACCATCTTTCTTCTTGATAAACAAAACAGGAGCTCCCCAAGGTGATGTGCTTGGTCGAATGAAACCACGCTCTAAAAGTTCTTGTAATTGGCTTTGCAGTTCTTTCATCTCGCTGGGTGCGAGTCTGTAAGGAGCACGAGCTATTGGTGCAGCTCCTGGTACAAGATCTATTTGAAATTCAACGGATCGATGTGGGAGTAACCCCGGTAATTCTTTCGGAAATACATCGGGAAATTCTTTTGCGACGGGAACATCATTGATGCTCTTTTCTTCAGTTTGTACTTTCTCGACGTGTGCTAGAACAGCATAGCAACCTTTTCTTATTAGTTTTTGTGCCTTCAAATTACTAATAAGATGTAGCTTCGTGTTGCCCTTTTCTCCGTACACCATTAAGGGTTTTCCTTTTTCTCGTATAATGCGAATTGCATTTTTGTAACAAACGATCTCTGCTTTCACTTCTTTCAACCAGTCCATACCGATTATCACATCAAAACTCCCTAACTCTACTGGTATCAAGTCAATCTTAAATGTTTCGCTAACCAGTTTAATTTCTCGATTCCGACATATATTATCTGCTGAAATTAATTTACCATTTGCTAATTCGAGTAAAAATTTACTATCCAAAGGCGTCAATGGGCAACTTAATTTAGCACAAAAATCTCTACTCATATAGCTTCTATCCGCACCCGAATCAAATAAAACGTAAGCAGATTTATTGTCAATAAGAAACGTACCCATAACAAGCTCCGGGTCTTCCTGTGCCTCTACCGCATTAATATTGAAAACTCTTCCGCGGACTTGTCCATTCGTGTTCTCCTGGTGCGGGCAATTTCTAATAATGTGGCCCGGTTTTCCACATGTATAACAAACTACATTGGCATAACTTGCTCCGACACTACTTGCTCCGCCATTACTCGTTCCGACACCATTTGTTCCTTTCGTTCTATTAACCCCTGGTCCGTAGACCTCACACTTCGCCGCGCTATGACCATTTCTTTTACACTTGTTGCAAAATTTGGTGCAGAACCCCGAGTGATACTTTTCACACCTTTGGCATAGCTGCTTCTGATTGTTGTTGTTGTTGCGGTTATTATTGTTGTTGGGATGATTGTTGTAGTTACTGTTGTTGTTGTTGTTGTTGGGCCGTTTGTTGTAGTTGCGATTGATGTTGCGATTGTTGGGATAGTTGTTGCGATTGTTGTTGTAATTGCTGTTGTTGTTGTATTGGTGATTCTTATCACCGTTTTCCTCCCACTTTCTTTTGACTTGCTTCACATTGGCCTCTTCAGCAGTCTATTCTTTAATTCTTTCCTCAATCTGGTTCACAGTTTGTGAGCCATTCTACATGCCTATTGTATGGAGGCGGGCTCGTGTGAACTTATATCTTCTTGGATTCTTTCCGTTAATCCTTTCACAAACGCGTCGATCTTCTCTTCCTCATCTTCGAACGCTCCCGGACACAATAAGCACAATTCTGTGAATCGTCTTTCGTACGTGGTAATATCAAATCCTTGGGTTCGTAACCCTCTAAGTTCTATCTTGATCTTATTGAGCTCGGTTCTGGGACGGTACTTCTCGTTCATCAAGTGCTTGAATGCTGACCACGGTAGTGCGTAAGCATCATCTTGTCCCACTTGCTCTAGATAGGTATTCCACCATGTTAACGCAGAACCTATGAAGGTATGCGTAGCGTACTTCACTTTGTCCTCTTCAGTACACTTACTTATGGAAAACACCGATTCGACCTTCTCGGTCCACCATTTCAATCCGATCGGTCCTTCGGTTCCATCAAATTCCAAAGGTTTGCAGGCAGTGAATTTTTTGTAGGTGCATCCCACACGATTTCCTGTACTGCTAGATCCAAGGTTATTGTTGGTATGTAGCGCAGCCTGTACTGCGGCTATGTTTGAAGCAAGAAAGGCACGAAATGTAGTGACCCGAACTTTTCCATGTTTATATATATTAATTGAGATTGATATTTACATGATTAAATGTTTCCAACATGTTAAGCAATCAAACTTGTTAAGACTTGATTAATTGAAATATGTTTCATATAGACAATTGACCACCCAAGTTGACCGGTGATTCACGAACGCTAAAACTTGTAAAAACTATACGATGACATATATATGGTTATATATATAGTTAACATGTTTTTATTATAAGTATGTATCTCATTAGGTATTTTAACAATGAGTTATATACATAAAAATGAGACTATTAATTTAAGAAACTCGAAAACGATATATATAACGATTATCGTTATAACAACGTCTTACTAGGTACATATGAATCATATTAAGATATTGATACACTTGGTTAATTATGTTAAATTATAAGTAAATATATTATTAAGTGTATTAACAATGAAATACATATGTAAAAAATAAGACTACTAACTTAATGATTTCGAAACGAGACATATATGTAACGATTATCGTTGTAACGACATTTAACTGTATATACATCATACTAAGATATATTATATATCATAATATCATGATAATATAACAATTTAACATCTCATTTGTTATAATAAACAATGAGTTAACAACATTCAACAAGATCGTTAACCTAAAGGTTTCAAAACAACATTTACATGTAACGACTAACGATGACTTAACGACTCAGTTAAAATGTATATACATGTAGTGTTTTAATATGTATTCATACACTTTTGAAAGACTTCAAGACACTTATCAAAATACTTCTACTTAACAAAAATGCTTACAATTACATCCTCGTTCAGTTTCATCAACAATTCTACTCGTATGCACCCGTATTCGTACTCGTACAATACACAGCTTTTAGATGTATGTACTATTGGTATATACACTCCAATGATCAGCTCTTAGCAGCCCATGTGAGTCACCTAACACATGTGGGAACCATCATTTGGCAACTAGCATGAAATATCTCATAAAATTACAAAAATATGAGTAATCATTCATGACTTATTTACATGAAAACAAAATTACATATCTTTTATACCTAATCCATACACCAATGACCAAAAACACCTACAAACACTTTCATTCTTCAATTTTCTTCATCTAATTGATCTCTCTCAAGTTCTATCTTCAAGTTCTAAGTGTTCTTCATATATTTTACAAGTTCTAGTTACATAAAATCAAAAATACTTTCAAGTTTGCTAGCTCACTTTCAATCTTGTAAGGTGATCATCCAACCTCAAGAAATCTTTGTTTCTTACAGTAGGTTATCATTCTAATACAAGGTAATAATTATATTCAAACTTTGGTTCAATTTCTATAACTATAACAATCTTATTTCAAGTGATGATCTTACTTGAACTTGTTTTCGTGTCATGATTCTGCTTCAAGAACTTCGAAGCATCCAAGGATCCGTTGAAGCTAGATCCATTTTTCTCTTTTCCAGTAGGTTTATCCAAGGAACTTAAGGTAGTAATGATGTTCATAACATCATTCGATTCATACATATAAAGCTATCTTATTCGAAGGTTTAAACTTGTAATCACTAGAACATAGTTTAGTTAATTCTAAACTTGTTCGCAAACAAAAGTTAATCCTTCTAACTTGAATTTTAAAATCAACTAAACACATGTTCTATATCTATATGATATGCTAACTTAATGATTTAAAACCTGGAAACACGAAAAACACCGTAAAACCGGATTTACGCCGTCGTAGTAACACCGCGGGCTGTTTTGGGTTAGTTAATTAAAAACTATGATAAACTTTGATTTAAAAGTTGTTATTCTGAGAAAATGATTTTTATTATGAACATGAAACTATATCCAAAAATTATGGTTAAACTCAAAGTGGAAGTATGTTTTCTAAAATGGTCATCTAGACGTCGTTCTTTCGACTGAAATGACTACCTTTACAAAAACAACTTGTAACTTATTTTTCTGACTATAAACCTATACTTTTTCTGTTTAGATTCATAAAATAGAGTTCAATATGAAACCATAGAAATTTGATTCACTCAAAACGGATTTAAAATGAAGAAGTTATGGGTAAAACAAGATTGGATAATTTTTCTCATTTTAGCTACGTGAAAATTGGTAACAAATCTATTCCAACCATAACTTAATCAACTTGTATTGTATATTATGTAATCTTGAGATACCATAGACACGTATACAATGTTTCGACCTATCATGTCGACACATCTATATATATTTCGGAACAACCATAGACTCTCTATATGTGAATGTTGGAGTTAGCTATACAGGGTTGAGGTTGATTCCAAAATATATATAGTTTGAGTTGTGATCAATACTGAGATACGTATACACTGGGTCGTGGATTGATTCAAGATAATATTTATCGATTTATTTCTGTACATCTAACTGTGGACAACTAGTTGTAGGTTACTAACGAGGATAGCTGACTTAATAAACTTAAAACATCAAAATATATTAAAAGTGTTGTAAATATATTTTGAACATACTTTGATATATATGTATATATTGTTATAGGTTCGTGAATCAACCAGTGGCCAAGTCTTACTTCCCGACGAAGTAAAAATCTGTGAAAGTGAGTTATAGTCCCACTTTTAAAATCTAATATTTTTGGGATGAGAATACATGCAGGTTTTATAAATGATTTACAAAATAGACACAAGTACGTGAAACTACATTCTATGGTTGAATTATCGAAATCGAATATGCCCCTTTTTATTAAGTCTGGTAATCTAAGAATTAGGGAACAGACACCCTAATTGACGCGAATCCTAAAGATAGATCTATTGGGCCTAACAAACCCCATCCAAAGTACCGGATGCTTTAGTACTTCGAAATTTATATCATATCCGAAGGGTGTCCCGGAATGATGGGGATATTCTTATATATGCATCTTGTTAATGTCGGTTACCAGGTGTTCACCATATGAATGAATTTTTATCTCTATGTATGGGATGTGTATTGAAATATGAAATCTTGTGGTCTATTGTTACGATTTGATATATATAGGTTAAACCTATAACTCAAAAACATTTTTGTTGACGTTTAAAGCATGTTTATTCTCAGGTGAATATTAAGAGCTTCCGCTGTTGCATACTAAAATAAGGACAAGATTTGGAGTCCATGTTTGTATGATATTGTGTAAAAACTGCATTCAAGAAACTGATTTCGATGTAACATATTTGTATTGTAAACCATTATGTAATGGTCGTGTGTAAACAGGATATTTTAGATTATCATTATTTGATAATCTACGTAAAGCTTTTTAAACCTTTATTTATGAAATAAAGGTTATGGTTTGTTTTAAAAATGAATGCAGTCTTTGAAAAACGTCTCATATAGAGGTCAAAACCTCGCAACGAAATCAATTAATATGGAACTTTTTTAATCAATAAGAACGGGACATTTCAGTTGGTATCCGAGGGTTGGTCTTAGAGAACCAGAATTTTGCATTAGTGTGTCTTATCGAGTTTGTTAGGATGCATTAGTGAGTCTGGACTTCGACCGTGTTTACTTGAAAAATGATTGCTTAACAAATTTTGTTGGAAACTATATATTTTTAACATGTGAATATTATGTGATATATTAATCTCTTAACGCGTTTGATATTATGTGATAGATGTCTACCTCTAGAACAAGTCCCATTGACTCACCTAATAATAATGAAGAGTCAAATGTAAATTGGAATGATTCGTGGACTGATTCACAAGTTCCCGAAGAGGAACCGGAAGAAGAGTCGGAACCGGAAGAAGAATCGGAACCGGAAGAAGAATCGGAACCGGAAGAAGAAATAGAACCAGTGGGGGAAATAATAAAATGGTTAAGTAGAAGAAAATCCTCAACCAACCGACCAAAGTTAATTATGGTCAATGGTGTTTCCGCCAAGGAAGCAAAGTATTGGGAGGATTACCAATTCTCCGATGAATCGGATCCCGACAAGGATTCCGATGATGTTATAGAAATTACCCCAACACAATTTAATAAGGAAAAAGAGAACAATAAGGGAAAGGGCATAAAAATAGAGAAATTTGATTCCAAACCCGATGAACTTTATATGTATCGTCAACACCCGTATTTCTTAAGTTGTGACAATAACCCGGGAACCTCTAAACCACCAGGTTTTTCTAAACCAATGTGGAAAACGACGGCTCGTATTAGGGGAACATCATATATCCCTAGAAACTTGGCAAAACGAACAAAAACCGAAGAAGAAGAAGAAACGAGCGAGTCGGAATAAGATAGTTGTATTCGTGTGGTGTAATATATGTAATATAGTGTGCTTATGCTTTATGATATATGTAAAAATTGCTTGTATTAATAAGTATTTTTTTTATGAATCTAACTCTTGTCTATTTTACAGTATAAAAACACAAAATGGATAGACAACCCAATATTTTAAGAGACCTACCCGGAGACATGATTGATGAAATCTTGTCTAGAGTCGGTCAGAATTCCTCGGCACAACTATTTAAAGCGAGATCAGTTTGTAAGACATTCGAAGAACGTTCCAAGAATGCCTTGATTTATAAAAGGCTTTCGTTCGAAAGATGGGGGATATCACATTGGGAAATCCATAAGTTACGATGTGTTTACTTTGACGCATATATTGCGGGGAACCCAAATGCTATTTTACGCAACGGGTTAAGAAATTATTTTGACTCAATATATCCGAATATAGGACTTCGTGATTTAGAAAAAGCGGCTAAGATGCAACATAAAGAAGCATGTTATGCTTACGGGTTAGTAATGTTCGCTTCTCACCAAAGTGAGAACAAGAACATCGGGCTACAACTATTAAACAAAACGTTCTCACAAGTGACGGAGTCGGTAATTGGGGTAAGAAATGAGGTTTTTAGGTTATTTCAAGACTGTTGGTCATTACGTAACCTTCATCCTTTTGACGACGTTACAACACGCTGTCTTATCAACGGCCATAACAGTTATGTTCCACAAGACCAAGGATGGGAAGTAGTCCTAGTAAAACCAGAATGCATGACTTGTTTCTGGACGTATGAATTACGTGTCTTTATTGCCTTTGCTGAACGACTTGTGTACTAGCTAGAATTATCTTCACAACTATCTTGTATCAAAGTTATTGTGTGCTATATTTCATGCTTTATGTAAAATAAGCGGTATTGTAAGTTTGTAAAATATTGTATAAAATTTTGAACGCGAAATATTATTATAATCAGTTTTTCATATAGAATTGTAGTAGTTGAATTGTATATTAGCTACTAAGTATGAACTTAACGGGTAGGTACTACCCGAATTTAAACTTATAAAACGCTAATATGAAAAAAAAGCTTTTATAAATGAGTTCATATTATGCTACGAAATACTATTAACTACTCTTAATATTCTGTATGATTAACTTGTTCCATTTGACTATTTTGAAGGAAATGGCACCGACTACTCGACACACCGTGAATATGAATGAAGAGGAATTCCGTACTTTTCTAGCTTCAAACATAGCCGCAGTACAGGCTGCGTTACATACCAACAATAACCTTGGATCTAGCAGTACAGGAAATCGTGTAGGATGCACCTACAAAGAATTCACTGCCTGCAAACCTTTGGAATTTGATGGAACCGAAGGACCGATCGGATTGAAACGGTGGACCGAGAAAGTCAAATCGGTGTTTGCCATAAGTAAGTGTACTGAAGAGGACAAAGTGAAGTACGCTACGCATACCTTCACAGGTTCTGCGTTAACATGGTGGAATACCTATCTAGAGCAAGTGGGACAAGACGATGCGTACGCACTACCGTGGTCAGCATTCAAGCACTTGATGAACGAGAAGTACCGTCCCAGAACCGAGGTCAATAAACTCAAGACAGAACTTAGAGGGTTACGAACCCAAGGATTTGATATTACCACGTACGAAAGACGATTCACAGAATTGTGCCTATTATGTCCGGGAGCATTCGAAGATGAGGAAGAGAAGATCGACGCGTTTGTGAAAGGATTACCGGAAAGAATCCAAGAAGATATAAGTTCACACGAGCCCGCCTCCATACAACAGGCATGTAGAATGGCTCACAAACTAGTGAACCAGATTGAAGAAAGAATTAAAGAACAGACTGCTGAAGAGGCCAATGTGAAGCAAGTCAAAAGAAAGTGGGAAGAAAACGGTGATAAGAATCACCAATACAACAACAACAGCAATTACAACAATAATCGCAACAATTATCCCAACAATCGCAACATCAATCGCAACTACAACAAACGGCCCAACAACAACAACAACAACAACAACAACAGCAACTACAACAATCATCCCAACAACAATAATAACCGCAACAACAACAACAATCAGAAGCAGCTATGCCAAAGGTGTGAAAAGTATCACTCGGGGTTCTGCACCAAATTTTGCAACAAGTGTAAAAGAAATGGTCATAGCACGGCGAAGTGTGAGGTCTACGGACCAGGGGTTAATAGAACGAAAGGAACAAATGGTGTCGGAACGAGTAATGGCGGAGGAAGTAGTGTCGGAGCAAGTTATGCCAATGTAGTTTGTTATAAATGTGGAAAATCGGGCCACATTATTAGAAATTGCCCGAACCAGGAGAACACGAATGGACAAGGCCGCGGAAGAGTTTTCAATATTAATGCGGCAGAGGCACAGGAAGACCCGGAGCTTGTTACGGGTTCGTTTCTTATTGACAATAAATCTGCTTACGTTTTATTTGATTCGGGTGCGGATAGAAGCTATATGAGTAGAGATTTTTGTGCTAAATTAAGTTGTCCATTGACGCCTTTGGATAGTAAATTTTTACTCGAATTAGCAAATGGTAAATTAATTTCAGCAGATAATATATGTCGGAATTGAGAAATTAAACTGGTTAGCGAAACATTTAAGATTGATTTGATACCAGTAGAGTTAGGGAGTTTTGATGTGATAATCGGTATGGACTGGTTAAAAGAAGTGAAAGCAGAGATCGTTTGTTACAAAAATGCAATTCGCATTATACGAGAAAAAGGAAAACCCTTAATGGTGTACGGAGAAAAGGGCAACACGAAGCTACATCTTATTAGTAATTTGAAGGCACAAAAACTAATAAGAAAAGGTTGCTATGCTGTTCTAGCACACGTCGAGAAAGTACAAACTGAAGAAAAGAGCATCAATGATGTTCCCATTGCAAAAGAATTTCCCGATGTATTTCCGAAAGAATTACCGGGATTACCCCCACATCGATCCGTTGAATTTCAAATAGATCTTGTACCAGGAGCTGCACCAATAGCTCGTGCTCCTTACAAACTCGCACCCAGCGAGATGAAGGAACTGCAAAGCCAATTACAAGAACTTTTAGAGCGTGGTTTCATTCGACCAAGCACATCACCGTAGGGAGCTCCTGTTTTGTTTGTCAAGAAGAAAGATGGTACATTCAGGTTGTGTATCGACTACCGAGAGTTGAACAAACTTACCATCAAGAACCACTACCCACTACCGAGAATCGATGACTTATTTGATCAACTACAAGGCTCGTCTGTTTATTCAAAGATTGACTTACGTTACGGGTATCATCAAATGCGGGTGAAAGTAGATGATATTCCAAAGACTGCTTTCAGAACACGTTACGGTCATTACGAGTTTATGGTTAAGCCGTTTGGTTTAACTAATGCACCAGCTGTGTTCATAGACCTTATGAACCGAGTGTGTGGACCATACCTTGACAAGTTTGTCATTGTTTTCATTGATGACATACTTATTTACTCAAAGAATGACCAAGAACACGGTGAACATGTAGTGACCCGAACTTTTCCATGTTTATATGTATTAATTGAGATTGATATTTACATGATTAAATGTTTCCAACATGTTAAGCAATCAAACTTGTTAAGACTTGATTAATTGAAATAGGTTTCATATAGACAATTGACCACCCAAGTTGACCGGTGATTCACGAACGTTAAAACTTGTAAAAAACTATATGATGACATATATATGGTTATATATATAGTTAACATGATATTATGATAAGTAAACATATCATTAATTATATTAACAATGAACTACATATGTAAAAACAAGACTACTAACTTAATGATTTTGAAACGAGACATATATGTAACGTTTATCGTTGTAACGACATTTAATGTATATATATCATATTAAGAGATATTCGTACATCATAATATCATGATAATATAATAATTTAAAATCTCTTTTGTTATTATAAACATTGGGTTAACAACATTTAACAAGATCGTTAACCTAAAGGTTTCAAAACAACACTTACATGTAACGACTAACGATGACTTAACGACTCAGTTAAAATGTATATACATGTAGTGTTTTAATATGTATTTATACACTTTTGAAAGACTTCAATACACTTATCAAAATACTTCTACTTAACAAAAATGCTTACAATTACATTCTCGTTCAGTTTCATCAACAATTCTACTCGTATGCACCCGTATTCGTACTCGTACAATACACAGCTTTTAGATGTATGTACTATTGGTATATACACTCCAATGATCAGCTCTTAGCAGCCCATGTGAGTCACCTAACACATGTGGGAACCATCATTTGGCAACTAGCATGAAATATCTCATAAGATTACAAAAATATGAGTAATCATTCATGACTTATTTACATGAAAACAAAATTACATATCCTTTATATCTAATCCATACACCAACGACCAAAAACACCTACAAACACTTTCATTCTTCAATTTTCTTCATCTAATTGAACTCTCTCAAGTTCTATCTTCAAGTTCTAAGTGTTCTTCATAAATTCCAAAAGTTCTAGTTTCATAAAATCAAGAATACTTTCAAGTTTGCTAGCTCACTTCCAATCTTGTAAGGTGATCATCCAACCTCAAGAAATCTTTGTTTCTTACAGTAGGTTATCATTCTAATACAAGGTAATAATCATATTCAAACTTTGGTTCAATTTCTATAACTATAACAATCTTATTTCAAGTGATGATCTTACTTGAACTTGTTTTCGTGTCATGATTTTGCTTCAAGAACTTTGAGCCATCCAAGGATCCATTGAAGCTAGATCCATTTTTCTCTTTTCCAGTAGGTTCATCCAAGGAACTTAAGGTAGTAATGATGTTCATAACATCATTCGATTCATACATATAAAGCTATCTTATTCGAAGGTTTAAACTTGTAATCACTAGAACATAGTTTAGTTAATTCTAAACTTGTTCGCAAACAAAAGTTAATCCTTCTAACTTGACTTTTAAAATCAACTAAACACATGTTCTATATCTATATGATATGCTAACTTAATGATTTAAAACCTGGAAACACGAAAAACACCGTAAAACCGGATTTACGCCGTCGTAGTAACACCGCGGGCTGTTTTGGGTTAGTTAATTAAAAACTATGATAAACTTTGATTTAAAAGTTGTTATTCTGAGAAAATGATTTTTATTATGAACATGAAACTATATCCAAAAATTATGGTTAAACTCAAAGTGGAAGTATGTTTTCTAAAATGGTCATCTAGACGTCGTTCTTTCGACTGAAATGACTACCTTTACAAAAACGACTTGTAACTTATTTTTCCGACTATAAACCTATACTTTTTTTGTTTAGATTCATAAAATAGAGTTCAATATGAAACCATAGCAATTTGATTCACTCAAAACGGATTTAAAATGAAGAAGTTATGGGTAAAACAAGATTGGATAATTTTTCTCATTTTAGCTACGTGAAAATTGGTAACAAATCTATTCCAACCATAACTTAATCAACTTGTATTATATATTATGTAATCTTGAGATACCATAGACACGTATACAATGTTTCGACCTATCATGTCGACACATCTATATATATTTCGGAACAACCATAGACACTCTATATGTGAATGTTGGAGTTAGCTATACAGGGTTGAGGTTGATTCCAAAATATATATAGTTTGAGTTGTGATCAATACTGAGTTACGTATACACTGGGTCGTGGATTGATTCAAGATAATATTTATCGATTTATTTCTGTACATCTAACTGTGGACAACTAGTTGTAGGTTACTAACGAGGACAGCTGACTTAATAAACTTAAAACATCAAAATATATTAAAAGTGTTGTAAATATATTTTGAACATACTTTGATATATATGTATATATTGTTATAGGTTCGTGAATCAACCAGTGGCCAAGTCTTACTTCCCGACGAAGTAAAAATCTGTGAAAGTGAGTTATAGTCCCACTTTTAAAATCTAATATTTTTGGGATGAGAATACATGCAGGTTTTATAAATGATTTACAAAATAGACACAAGTACGTGAAACTACATTCTATGGTTGAATTATCGAAATCGAATATGCCCCTTTTTATTAAGTCTGGTAATCTAAGAATTAGGGAACAGACACCCTAATTGACGCGAATCCTAAAGATAGATCTATTGGGCCTAACAAACCCCATCCAAAGTACCGGATGCTTTAGTACTTCGAAATTTATATCATATCCGAAGGGTGTCCCGGAATGATGGGGATATTCTTATATATGCATCTTGTTATTGTCGGTTACCAGGTGTTCACCATATGAATGATTTTTATCTCTATGTATGGGATGTGTATTGAAATATGAAATCTTGTGGTCTATTGTTACGATTTGATATATATAGGTTAAACCTATAACTCACCAACATTTTTGTTGACGTTTTAAGCATGTTTATTCTCAGGTGATTATTAAGAGCTTCCGCTGTCGCATACTTAAATAAGGACAAGATTTGGAGTCCATGCTTGTATGATATTGTGTAAAAACTGCATTCAAGAAACTTATTTTGTTGTAACATATTTGTATTGTAAACCATTATGTAATGGTCGTGTGTAAACAGGATATTTTAGATTATCATTATTTGATAATCTGCGTAAAGCTTTTTAAACCTTTATTGATGAAATAAAGGTTATGGTTTGTTTAAAAATGAATGCAGTCTTTGAAAAACGTCTCATATAGAGGTCAAAACCTCGCAACGAAATCAATTAATATGGAACGTTTTTAATCAATAAGAACGGGACATTTTAGTTGGCATCAGAGCGTTGGTCTTAGAGAACCAGAAAATTTGCATTAGTGTATCTTATCGAGTTTGTTAGGATGCATTAGTGAGTCTGGACTTCGACCGTGTTTTCTTTAAAAATGATTGCTTAACATTTTTGTTGGAAACTATATATTTTTAACATATGAATATTATGTGATATATTAATCTCTTAACGTGTTTGATATTATGTGATAGATGTCTACCTCTAGAACAAGTCCCATTGACTCACCTAATAATAATGAAGAGTCAAATGTAAATTGGAATGATTTGTGGACTGATTCACAAGTTCCCGAAGAGGAACCGGAAGAAGAGTCGGAACCGGAAGAAGAATCGGAACTGGAAGAAGAATCGGAACCGGATGAAGAAATAGAACCGGTGGGGGAAATAATAAAACGGTTAAGTAAAAGAAAATCTTCAACCAACCGACCAAAGTTAATTATGGTCAATGGTGTTTCCGCCAAGGAAGCAAAATATTGGGAGGATTACCAATTCTCCGATGAATCGGATTCCGACGAGAATTCCGATGATGTTATAGAAATTACCCCAACTGAATTTAAAAAGGCAAAAGAAAATAATAAGGGAAAGGGCATAAAAATAGAGAAATCTAATTCCAACCCCGATGAACTTTATATGTATCGTCAACCCCCGAAGTCCTTAAGTTGTAACAATGACCCGGGAACCTCTAAACCACCAGGTTTTTCTAAACCAATGTGGACAACGACGGCTCGTATTAGGGGAACATCATATATCCCTAGAAACTTGGCAAAACGAACCAAAACCGAAGAAGAAGAAACGAGCGAGTCGGAATAAGATAGTTGTATTCGTGTGGTGTAATATATGGAATATAGTGTTCTTATGCTTTATGATATATGTAAAAATTGCTTGTATTAATAAGTATTTTTTTTTATGAATCTAACTCTTGTCTATTTTACAGTTTAAAAACACAAAATGGATAGACAACCCAATATTTTAAGAGACCTACCCGGAGACATGATTGATGAAATCTTGTCTAGAGTCGGCCAGAATTCTTCGGCACAACTATTTAAGGCGAGATCAGTTTGTAAGACATTCGAAGAACGTTCCAAGAATGTCTTGGTTTATAAGAGACTTTCGTTTGAAAGATGGGGGATATCACATTGGGAAACCCATAAGTTACGATGTGTTTACTTTGACGCATATATTGCGGGGAACCCAAATGCTATTTTACGCAACGGGTTAAGAAATTATTTTGACTCAATATATCCGAATATTGGACTTCGCGATTTAGAAAAAGCGGCTAACATGCAACATAAAGAAGCATGTTATGCTTACGGATTAGTAATGTTCGCTTCTCACCAAAGTGAGAACAAGAACATCGGGCTACAACTATTAAACAAAACGTTTCCACAAGTGACGGAGTCGGTAATTGGGGTAAGAAATGAGGTTTTTAGATTATTACGGGACTGTTGGACATTACGTAACCCTCGTCCCTTTGATGACGTTACAACACGCTGTCTTATCAACGGCCATAACGGTTATGTTGCACAAGACCAAGGATGGGAAGTAGTCCTAGTAAAACCAGAATGCATGACTTGTTTATGGACGTATGAATTACGTGTCTTTATTGCCTTTGCTGAACGACTTGTGTACTAGCTAGAATTGTCTTCACAACTATCTTGTATCAAAGTTATTGTGTGCTATATTTCATGCTTTATGTAAAATAAGCGGTATTGTAAGTTTGTAAAATATTGTATAAAAGTTTGAACGCGAAATATTATTATAATCAGTTTTTCATATAGAATTGTAGTAGTTGAATTGTATATTAGCTACTAAGTATGAACTTAACGGGTAGGTACTACCCGAATTTAAACTTATAAAACGCTAATATGAAGAAAAAGCTTTTATAAATGAGTTCATATTATGCTACGAAATACTATTAACTACTCTTAATATTCTGTATGATTAACTTGTTCCATTTAACTATTTTGAAGGAAATGGCACCGACTACTCGACACACCGTGAATATGAATGAAGAGGAATTCCGTACTTTTCTAGCTTCAAAAATAGCCGCAGTACAGGCTGCGCTACATACCAACAATAACCTTGGATCTAGCAGTACAGGAAATCGTGTAGGATGCACCTACAAAGAATTCACTGCCTGCAAACCTTTGGAATTTGATGGAACCGAAGGACCGATCGGATTGAAACGGTGGACCGAGAAGGTTGAATCGGTGTTTGCCATAAGTAAGTGTACTGAAGAGGACAAAGTGAAGTACGCTACGCATACCTTCACAGGTTCTGCGTTAACATGGTGGAATACCTATCTAGAGCAAGTGGGACAAGATGATGCGTACGCACTACCGTGGTCAGCATTCAAGCACTTGATGAACGAGAAGTACCGTCCCAGAACCGAGGTCAATAAGCTCAAGACAGAACTTAGAGGGTTACGAACCCAAGGATTTGATATTACCACGTACGAAAGACGATTCACAGAATTGTGCCTATTGTGTCCGGGAGCATTCGAAGATGAGGAAGAGAAGATCGACGCGTTTGTGAAAGGATTACCGGAAAGAATCCAAGAAGATATAAGTTCACACGAGCCCGCCTCCATACAACAGGCATGTAGAATGGCTCACAAACTAGTGAACCAGATTGAAGAAAGAATTAAAGAACAGACTGCTGAAGAGGCCAATGTGAAGCAAGTCAAAAGAAAGTGGGAGGAAAACGGTGATAAGAATCACCAATACAACAACAACAGCAATTACAACAATAATCGCAACAATTATCCCAACAATCGCAACATCAATCGCAACTACAACAAACGGCCCAACAACAACAACAACAACAACAACAACAGCAACTACAACAATCATCCCAACAACAATAATAACCGCAACAACAACAACAATCAGAAGCAACTATGCCAAAGGTGTGAAAAGAATCACTCGGGGTTCTGCACCAAATTTTGCAACAAGTGTAAAAGAAATGGTCATAGCGCGGCGAAGTGTGAGGTCTACGGACCAGGGGTTAATAGAACAAAAGGAACAAATGGTGTCGGAACGAGTAATGGCGGAGCAAGTAGTGTCGGAGCAAGTTATGCCAATGTAGTTTGTTATAAATGTGGAAAACCAGGCCACATTATTAGAAATTGCCCGAACCAGGAGAACACGAATGGACAAGGCTGTGGAAGAGTTTTCAATATTAATGCGGTAGAGGCACAGGAAGACCCGGAGCTTGTTACGGGTACGTTTCTTATTGACAATAAATCTGCTTACGTTTTATTTGATTCGGGTGCGGATAGAAGCTATATGAGTAGAGATTTTTGTGCTAAATTAAGTTGTCCATTGACTCCTTTGGATAGTAAATTTTTACTCGAATTAGCAAATGGTAAATTAATTTCAGCAGATAATATATGTCGGAATCGAGAAATTAAACTGGTTAGCGAAACATTTAAGATTGATTTGATACCAGTAGAGTTAGGGAGTTTTGATGTGATAATCGGTATGGACTGGTTGAAACAAGTGAAAGCGGAGATCGTTTGTTACAAAAATGCAATTCGCATTATACGAGAAAAAGGAAAACCCTTAATGGTGTACGGAGAAAAGGGCAACACGAAGCTACATCTTATTAGTAATTTGAAGGCACAAAAACTAATAAGAAAAGGTTGCTATGCTGTTCTAGCACACGTCGAGAAAGTACAAACTGAAGAAAAGAGCATCAATGATGTTCCCATTGCAAAAGAATTTCCCGATGTATTTCCGAAAGAATTACCGGGATTACCCCCACATCGATCCGTTGAATTTCAAATAGATCTTGTACCAGGAGCTGCACCAATAGCTCGTGCTCCTTACAGACTCGCACCCAGCGAGATGAAAGAACTGCAAAGCCAATTACAAGAACTTTTAGAGCGTGGTTTCATTCGACCAAGCACATCACCGTGGGGAGCTCCTGTTTTGTTTGTCAAGAAGAAAGATGGTACATTCAGGTTGTGTATCGACTACCGAGAGTTGAACAAACTTACCATCAAGAACCGCTACCCACTACCGAGAATCGACGACTTATTTGATCAACTACAAGGCTCGTCTGTTTATTCAAAGATTGACTTACGTTCCGGGTATCATCAAATGCGGGTGAAAGAAGATGATATTCCAAAGACTGCTTTCAGAACACGTTACGGTCATTACGAGTTTATGGTCATGCCGTTTGGTTTAACTAATGCACCAGCTGTGTTCATGGACCTTATGAACCGAGTGTGTGGACCATACCTTGACAAGTTTGTCATTGTTTTCATTGATGACATACTTATTTACTCAAAGAATGACCAAGAACACGGTGAACATTTGAGAAAGGTGTTAGAAGTATTGAGGAAGGAAGAATTGTACGCTAAGTTTTCAAAGTGTGCATTTTGGTTGCAAGAAGTTCAATTCCTCGGTCACATAGTGAACAAAGAAGGTATTAAGGTGGATCCGGCAAAGATAGAAACTGTTGAAAAGTGGGAAACACCGAAAACTCCGAAACACATACGCCAGTTTTTAGGACTAGCTGGTTACTACAGAAGGTTCATCCAAGACTTTTCTAGAATAGCAAAACCCTTGACTGCATTAACGCATAAAGGGAAGAAATTTGAATGGAATGATGAACAAGAGAAAGCGTTTCAGTTATTGAAGAAAAAGCTAACTACAGCACCTATATTGTCATTGCCTGAAGGGAATGATGATTTTGTGATTTATTGTGACGCATCAAAGCAAGGTCTCGGTTGTGTATTAATGCAACGAACGAAGGTGATTGCTTATGCGTCTAGACAATTGAAAATTCACGAACAAAATTATACGACGCATGATTTGGAATTAGGCGCGGTTGTTTTTGCATTAAAGACTTGGAGGCACTACTTATATGGGGTCAAAAGTATTATATATACCGACCACAAAAGTCTTCAACACATATTTAATCAGAAACAACTGAATATGAGGCAACGTAGGTGGATTGAATTATTGAATGATTACGATTTTGAGATTCGTTACCACCCGGGGAAGGCAAATGTGGTAGCCGATGCCTTGAGCAGGAAGGATAGAGAACCCATTCGAGTAAAATCTATGAATATAATGATTCATAATAACATTACTACTCAAATAAAGGAGGCGCAACAAGGAGTTTTAAAAGAGGGAAATTTAAAGGATGAAATACCCAAAGGATCGGAGAAGCATCTTAATATTCGGGAAGACGGAACCCGGTATAGGGCTGAAAGGATTTGGGTACCAAAATTTGGAGATATGAGAGAAATGGTACTTAGAGAAGCTCATAAAACCAGATACTCAATACATCCTGGAACGGGAAAGATGTACAAGGATCTCAAGAAACATTTTTGGTGGCCGGGTATGAAAGCCGATGTTGCTAAATACGTAGGAGAATGTTTGACGTGTTCTAAGGTCAAAGCTGAGCATCAGAAACCATCAGGTCTACTTCAACAACCCGAAATCCCGGAATGGAAATGGGAAAACATTACCATGGATTTCATCACTAAATTGCCAAGGACTGCAAGTGGTTTTGATACTATTTGGGTAATAGTTGATCGTCTCACCAAATCAGCACACTTCCTACCAATAAGAGAAGATGACAAGATGGAGAAGTTAGCACGACTGTATTTGAAGGAAGTCGTCTCCAGACATGGAATACCAATCTCTATTATCTCTGATAGGGATGGCAGATTTATTTCAAGATTCTGGCAGACATTACAGCAAGCATTAGGAACTCGTCTAGACATGAGTACTGCCTATCATCCACAAACTGATGGGCAGAGCGAAAGGACGATACAAACGCTTGAAGACATGCTACGAGCATGTGTTATTGATTTCGGAAACAGTTGGGATCGACATCTACCGTTAGCAGAATTTTCCTACAACAACAGCTACCATTCAAGCATTGAGATGGCGCCGTTTGAAGCACTTTATGGTAGAAAGTGCAGGTCTCCGATTTGTTGGAGTGAGGTGGGTGATAGACAGATTACGGGTCCGGAGATTATACAAGAAACTACCGAGAAGATCATCCAAATTCAACAACGGTTGAAAACCGCCCAAAGTCGACAAAAGAGCTACGCTGACATTAAAAGAAAAGATATAGAATTTGAAATTGGAGAGATGGTCATGCTTAAAGTTGCACCTTGGAAAGGCGTTGTTCGATTTGGTAAACGAGGGAAATTAAATCCAAGGTATATTGGACCATTCAAGATTATTGATCGTGTCGGACCAGTAGCTTACCGACTAGAGTTACCTCAACAACTCGCAGCTGTACATAACACTTTCCACGTCTCGAATTTAAAGAAATGTTTTGCTAAAGAAGATCTCACTATTCCGTTAGATGAAATCCAAATCAACGAAAAACTTCAATTCATCGAAGAACCCGTCGAAATAATGGATCGTGAGGTTAAAAGACTTAAGCAAAACAAGATACCAATTGTTAAGGTTCGATGGAATGCTCGTAGAGGACCCGAGTTCACCTGGGAGCGTGAAGATTAGATGAAGAAGAAATACCCGCATCTATTTCCAGAAGATTCGTCAACACCTTCAACAGCTTAAAATTTCGGGACGAAATTTATTTAACGGGTAGGTACTGTAGTGACCCGAACTTTTCCATGTTTATATGTATTAATTGAGATTGATATTTACATGATTAAATGTTTCCAACATGTTAAGCAATCAAACTTGTTAAGACTTGATTAATTGAAATAGGTTTCATATAGACAATTGACCACCCAAGTTGACCGGTGATTCACGAACGTTAAAACTTGTAAAAAACTATATGATGACATATATATGGTTATATATATAGTTAACATGATATTATGATAAGTAAACATATCATTAATTATATTAACAATGAACTACATATGTAAAAACAAGACTACTAACTTAATGATTTTGAAACGAGACATATATGTAACGTTTATCGTTGTAACGACATTTAATGTATATATATCATATTAAGAGATATTCGTACATCATAATATCATGATAATATAATAATTTAAAATCTCTTTTGTTATTATAAACATTGGGTTAACAACATTTAACAAGATCGTTAACCTAAAGGTTTCAAAACAACACTTACATGTAACGACTAACGATGACTTAACGACTCAGTTAAAATGTATATACATGTAGTGTTTTAATATGTATTTATACACTTTTGAAAGACTTCAATACACTTATCAAAATACTTCTACTTAACAAAAATGCTTACAATTACATTCTCGTTCAGTTTCATCAACAATTCTACTCGTATGCACCCGTATTCGTACTCGTACAATACACAGCTTTTAGATGTATGTACTATTGGTATATACACTCCAATGATCAGCTCTTAGCAGCCCATGTGAGTCACCTAACACATGTGGGAACCATCATTTGGCAACTAGCATGAAATATCTCATAAGATTACAAAAATATGAGTAATCATTCATGACTTATTTACATGAAAACAAAATTACATATCCTTTATATCTAATCCATACACCAACGACCAAAAACACCTACAAACACTTTCATTCTTCAATTTTCTTCATCTAATTGAACTCTCTCAAGTTCTATCTTCAAGTTCTAAGTGTTCTTCATAAATTCCAAAAGTTCTAGTTTCATAAAATCAAGAATACTTTCAAGTTTGCTAGCTCACTTCCAATCTTGTAAGGTGATCATCCAACCTCAAGAAATCTTTGTTTCTTACAGTAGGTTATCATTCTAATACAAGGTAATAATCATATTCAAACTTTGGTTCAATTTCTATAACTATAACAATCTTATTTCAAGTGATGATCTTACTTGAACTTGTTTTCGTGTCATGATTTTGCTTCAAGAACTTTGAGCCATCCAAGGATCCATTGAAGCTAGATCCATTTTTCTCTTTTCCAGTAGGTTCATCCAAGGAACTTAAGGTAGTAATGATGTTCATAACATCATTCGATTCATACATATAAAGCTATCTTATTCGAAGGTTTAAACTTGTAATCACTAGAACATAGTTTAGTTAATTCTAAACTTGTTCGCAAACAAAAGTTAATCCTTCTAACTTGACTTTTAAAATCAACTAAACACATGTTCTATATCTATATGATATGCTAACTTAATGATTTAAAACCTGGAAACACGAAAAACACCGTAAAACCGGATTTACGCCGTCGTAGTAACACCGCGGGCTGTTTTGGGTTAGTTAATTAAAAACTATGATAAACTTTGATTTAAAAGTTGTTATTCTGAGAAAATGATTTTTATTATGAACATGAAACTATATCCAAAAATTATGGTTAAACTCAAAGTGGAAGTATGTTTTCTAAAATGGTCATCTAGACGTCGTTCTTTCGACTGAAATGACTACCTTTACAAAAACGACTTGTAACTTATTTTTCCGACTATAAACCTATACTTTTTTTGTTTAGATTCATAAAATAGAGTTCAATATGAAACCATAGCAATTTGATTCACTCAAAACGGATTTAAAATGAAGAAGTTATGGGTAAAACAAGATTGGATAATTTTTCTCATTTTAGCTACGTGAAAATTGGTAACAAATCTATTCCAACCATAACTTAATCAACTTGTATTATATATTATGTAATCTTGAGATACCATAGACACGTATACAATGTTTCGACCTATCATGTCGACACATCTATATATATTTCGGAACAACCATAGACACTCTATATGTGAATGTTGGAGTTAGCTATACAGGGTTGAGGTTGATTCCAAAATATATATAGTTTGAGTTGTGATCAATACTGAGTTACGTATACACTGGGTCGTGGATTGATTCAAGATAATATTTATCGATTTATTTCTGTACATCTAACTGTGGACAACTAGTTGTAGGTTACTAACGAGGACAGCTGACTTAATAAACTTAAAACATCAAAATATATTAAAAGTGTTGTAAATATATTTTGAACATACTTTGATATATATGTATATATTGTTATAGGTTCGTGAATCAACCAGTGGCCAAGTCTTACTTCCCGACGAAGTAAAAATCTGTGAAAGTGAGTTATAGTCCCACTTTTAAAATCTAATATTTTTGGGATGAGAATACATGCAGGTTTTATAAATGATTTACAAAATAGACACAAGTACGTGAAACTACATTCTATGGTTGAATTATCGAAATCGAATATGCCCCTTTTTATTAAGTCTGGTAATCTAAGAATTAGGGAACAGACACCCTAATTGACGCGAATCCTAAAGATAGATCTATTGGGCCTAACAAACCCCATCCAAAGTACCGGATGCTTTAGTACTTCGAAATTTATATCATATCCGAAGGGTGTCCCGGAATGATGGGGATATTCTTATATATGCATCTTGTTATTGTCGGTTACCAGGTGTTCACCATATGAATGATTTTTATCTCTATGTATGGGATGTGTATTGAAATATGAAATCTTGTGGTCTATTGTTACGATTTGATATATATAGGTTAAACCTATAACTCACCAACATTTTTGTTGACGTTTTAAGCATGTTTATTCTCAGGTGATTATTAAGAGCTTCCGCTGTCGCATACTTAAATAAGGACAAGATTTGGAGTCCATGCTTGTATGATATTGTGTAAAAACTGCATTCAAGAAACTTATTTTGTTGTAACATATTTGTATTGTAAACCATTATGTAATGGTCGTGTGTAAACAGGATATTTTAGATTATCATTATTTGATAATCTGCGTAAAGCTTTTTAAACCTTTATTGATGAAATAAAGGTTATGGTTTGTTTAAAAATGAATGCAGTCTTTGAAAAACGTCTCATATAGAGGTCAAAACCTCGCAACGAAATCAATTAATATGGAACGTTTTTAATCAATAAGAACGGGACATTTCAGAACATTTGAGAAAGGTGTTAGAAGTATTGAGGAAGGAAGAATTGTACGCTAAGTTTTCAAAGTGTGCATTTTGGTTGGAAGAAGTTCAATTCCTCGGTCACATAGTGAACAAAGAAGGTATTAAGGTGGATCCGGCAAAGATAGAAACTGTTGAAAAGTGGGAAACCCCGAAAACTCCGAAACACATACGCCAGTTTTTAGGACTAGCTGGTTACTACAGAAGGTTCATCCAAGACTTTTCCAGAATAGCAAAACCCTTGACTGCATTAACGCATAAAGGGAAGAAATTTGAATGGAATGATGAACAAGAGAAAGCGTTTCAGTTATTGAAGAAAAAGCTAACTACGGCACCTATATTGTCATTGCCTGAAGGGAATGATGATTTTGTGATTTATTGTGACGCATCAAAGCAAGGTCTCAGTTGTGTATTAATGCAACGAACGAAGGTGATTGCTTATGCGTCTAGACAATTGAAGATTCACGAACAAAATTATACGACGCATGATTTGGAATTAGGCGCGGTTGTTTTTGCATTAAAGACTTGGAGGCACTACTTATATGGGGTCAAAAGTATTATATATACCAACCACAAAAGTCTTCAACACATATTTAATCAGAAACAACTGAATATGAGGCAGCGTAGGTGGATTGAATTGTTGAATGATTACGACTTTGAGATTCGTTACCACCCGGGGAAGGCAAATGTGGTAGCCGATGCCTTGAGCAGGAAGGACAGAGAACCCATTCGAGTAAAATCTATGAATATAATGATTCATAATAACCTTACTACTCAAATAAAGGAGGCGCAACAAGGAGTTTTAAAAGAGGGAAATTTAAAGGATGAAATACCCAAAGGATCGGAGAAGCATCTTAATATTCGGGAAGACGGAACCCGGTATAGGGCTGAAAGGTTTTGGGTACCAAAATTTGGAGATATGAGAGAAATGGTACTTAGAGAAGCTCATAAAACCAGATACTCAATACATCCTGGAACGGGGAAGATGTACAAGGATGTCAAGAAACATTTTTGGTGGCCGGGTATGAAAGCCGATGTTGCTAAATACGTAGGAGAATGTTTGACGTGTTCTAAGGTCAAAGCTGAGCATCAGAAACCATCAGGTCTACTTCAACAACCCGAAATCCCAGAATGGAAATGGGAAAACATTACCATGGATTTCATCAATAAATTGCCAAGGACTGCAAGTGGTTTTGATACTATTTGGGTAATAGTTGATCGTCTCACCAAATCCGCACACTTCCTACCAATAAGAGAAGATGACAAGATGGAGAAGTTAGCACGACTGTATTTGAAGGAAGTCGTCTCCAGACATGGAATACCAATCTCTATTATCTCTGATAGGGATGGCAGATTTATTTCAAGATTCTGGCAGACATTACAGCAAGCATTAGGAACACGTCTAGACATGAGTACTGCCTATCATCCACAAACTGATGGGCAGAGCGAAAGGACGATACAAATGCTTAAAGACATGCTACGAGCATGTGTTATTGATTTCGGAAACAGTTGGGATCAACATCTACCGTTAACAGAATTTTCCTACAACAACAGCTACCATTCAAGCATTAAGATGACGCCGTTTGAAGCACTTTATGGTAGAAAGTGCGGGTCTCTGATTTGTTGGAGTGAAGTGGGGGATAGACAGATTACGGGTCCGGAGATTATACAAGAAACTACCGAGAAGATCATCCAAATTCAACAACGGTTGAAAACCGCCCAAAGTCGACAAAAGAGCTACGCTGACATTAAAAGAAAAGATATAGAATTTGAAATTGGAGAGATGGTCATGCTTAAAGTTTCACCTTGGAAAGGCGTTGTTCGATTTGGTAAACAAGGGAAATTAAATCCAAGGTATATTGGACCATTCAAGATTATTGATCGTGTCGGACCAGTAGCTTACCGACTTGAGTTACCTCAATAACTCGCGGCTGTACATAACACTTTTCACGTCTCGAATTTGAAGAAATTTTTTGCTAAAGAAGATCTCACTATTCCGTTAGATGAAATCCAAATCAACGAAAAACTTCAATTCATCGAAGAACCCGTCGAAATAATGGATCGTGAGGTTAAAAGACTTAAGCAAAACAAGATACCAATTGTTAAGGTTCGATGGAATGCTCGTAGAGGACCCGAGTTCACCTGGGAGCGTGAAGATCAGATGAAGAAGAAATACCCGCATCTATTTCCAGAAGATTCGTCAACACCTTCAACAGCTTAAAATTTCGGGACGAAATTTATTTAACGGGTAGGTACTGTAGTGACCCGAACTTTTCCATGTTTATATATATTAATTGAGATTGATATTTACATGATTAAATGTTTCCAACATGTTAAGCAATCAAACTTATTAAGACTTGATTAATTGAAATATGTTTCATATAGACAATTGACCACCCAAGTTGACCGGTGATTCACGAACGTTAAAACTTGTAAAAACTATACGATGACATATATATGGTTATATATATAGTTAACATGTTTTTATTATAAGTATGTATCTCATTAGGTATTTTAACAATGAGTTATATACATAAAAATGACACTATTAATTTAAGAAACTCGAAAACGATATATATAACGATTATCGTTATAACAACGTCTTACTAGGTACATATGAATCATATTAAGATATTGATACACTTGGTTAATTATGTTAAATGATAAGTAAATATATTATTAAGTGTATTAACAATGAAATACATATGTAAAAATAAGACTACTAACTTAATGATTTCGAAACGAGACATATATGTAACGATTATCGTTGTAACGACATTTAACTGTATATACATCATACTAAGATATATTATATATCATAATATCATGATAATATAACAATTTAACATCTCATTTGTTATAATAAACAATGGGTTAACAACATTCAACAAGATCGTTAACCTAAAGGTTTCAAAACAACATTTACATGTAACGACTAACGATGACTTAACGACTCAGTTAAAATGTATATACATGTAGTGTTTTAATATGTATTCATACACTTTTGAAAGACTTCAAGACACTTATCAAAATACTTCTACTTAACAAAAATGCTTACAATTATATCCTCGTTCAGTTTCATCAACAATTCTATTCGTATGCACCCGTATTCGTACTCGTACAATACACAGCTTTTAGATGTTTGTACTATTGGTATATACACTCCAATGATCAGATCTTAGTAGCCCATGTGAGTCACCTAACACATGTGGGAACCATCATTTGGCAACTAGCATGAAATATCTCATAAAATTACAAAAATATGAGTAATCATTCATGACTTATTTACATGAAAACAAAATTACATATCCTTTATATCTAATCCATACACCAACGACCAAAAACACCTACAAACACTTTCATTCTTCAATTTTCTTCATCTAATTGATCTCTCTCAAGTTCTATCTTCAAGTTCTAAGTGTTCTTCATATATTTTACAAGTTCTAGTTACTTAAAATCAAGAATACTTTCAAGTTTGCTAGCTCACTTCCAATCTTGTAAGGTGATCATCCAACCTCAAGAAATCTTTGTTTATTACAGTAGGTTATCATTCTAATGCAAGGTAATAATCATATTCAAACTTTGGTTCAATTTCTATAACTATAACAATCTTATTTCAAGTGATGATCTTACTTGAACTTGTTTTCGTGTCATGATTCTGCTTCAAGAACTTCGAGCCATCCAAGGATCCGTTGAAGCTAGATCCATTTTTCTCTTTTCCAGTAGGTTTATCCAAGTAACTTAAGGTAGTAATGATGTTCATAACATCATTCGATTCATACATATAAAGCTATCTTAATCGAAGGTTTAAACTTGTAATCACTAGAACATAGTTTAGTTAATTCTAAACTTGTTCGCAAACAAAAGTTAATCCTTCTAACTTGAATTTTAAAATCAACTAAACACATGTTCTATATCTATATGATATCCTAACTTAATGATTTAAAACCTGGAAACACGAAAAACACCGTAAAACCGGATTTACGCCGTCGTAGTAACACCGCGGGCTGTTTTGGGTTAGTTAATTAAAAACTATGATAAACTTTGATTTAAAAGTTGTTATTCTGAGAAAATTATTTTTATTATGAACATGAAACTATATCCAAAAATTATGGTTAAACTCAAAGTGGAAGTATGTTTTCTAAAATGGTCATCTAGACGTCGTTCTTTCGACTGAAATGACTACCTTTACAAAAATAACTTGTAACTTATTTTTCCGACTATAAACCTATACTTTTTCTGTTTAGATTCATAAAATAGAGTTCAATATGAAACCATAGCAATTTGATTCACTCAAAACGGATTTAAAATGAAGAAGTTATGGGTAAAACAAGATTGGATAATTTTTCTCATTTTAGCTACGTGAAAATTGGTAACAAATCTATTCCAACCATAACTTAATCAACTTGTATTGTATATTATGTAATCTTGAGATACCATAGACACGTATACAATGTTTTGACCTATCATGTCGACACATCTATATATATTTCGGAACAACCATAGACACTCTATATGTGAATATTGGAGTTAGCTATACAGGGTTGAGGTTGATTCCAAAATATATATAGTTTGAGTTGTGATCAATACTGAGATACGTATACACTGGGTCGTGGATTGATTCAAGATAATATTTATCGATTTATTTCTGTACATCTAACTGTGGACAACTAGTTGTAGGTTACTAACGAGGACAGCTGACTTAATAAACTTAAAACATCAAAATATATTAAAAGTGTTGTAAATATATTTTGAACATACTTTGATATATATGTATATATTGTTATAGGTTCGTGAATCAACCAGTGGCCAAGTCTTACTTTCCGACGAAGTAAAAATCTGTGAAAGTGAGTTATAGTCCCACTTTTAAAATCTAATATTTTTGGGATGAGAATACATGCAGGTTTTATAAATGATTTACAAAATAGACACAAGTACGTGAAACTACATTCTATGGTTGAATTATCGAAATCGAATATGCCCCTTTTTATTAAGTCTAGTAATCTAAGAATTAGGGAACAGACACCCTAATTGACGCGAATCCTAAAGATAGATCTATTGGGCCTAACAAACCCCATCCAAAGTACCGGATGCTTTAGTACTTCAAAATTTATATCATATCCGAAGGGTGTCCCGGAATGATGGGGATATTCTTATATATGCATCTTGTTAATGTCGGTTACCAGGTGTTCACCATATGAATGAATTTTTATCTCTATGTATGGGATGTGTATTGAAATATGAAATCTTGTGGTCTATTGTTACGATTTGATATATATAGGTTAAACCTATAACTCACCAACATTTTTGTTGACGTTTAAAGCATGTTTATTCTCAGGTGAATATTAAGAGCTTCGCTGTTGCATACTAAAATAAGGACAAGATTTGGAGTCCATGTTTGTATGATATTGTGTAAAAACTGCATTCAAGAAACTGATTTCGATGTAACATATTTGTATTGTAAACCATTATGTAATGGTCGTGTGTAAACAGGATATTTTAGATTATCATTATTTGATAATCTACGTAAAGCTTTTTAAACCTTTATTTATGAAATAAAGGTTATGGTTTGTTTTAAAAATGAATGCAGTCTTTGAAAAACGTCTCATATAGAGGTCAAAACCTCGCAACAAAATCAATTAATATGGAACGTTTTTAATCAATAAGAACGGGACATTTCACGAAATTCCTCTTCACTCATGTTCAAGGTGTGTCGAGTAGTCGGTGCCATTTCCTTCAAAATAGTCAAATGAAACGAGTTAATCATATAGAATATCAAGAGTAGTCAATAGTATTTCGTAGCGTAATATGAACTTATTTATAAAAGCTCTTTCTTCACATTAGCATTTTATACTCTTTAATTCGGGTAGTACCTACCCGTTAAGTTCATACTTAGTAGCTAACATACCATTTCAACTACTACAATTCTATATGAAAAACTAATCACAAAAAAAAAAAATATATATATATATATAATATATATATATATATATATATATATATATATATATATATATATATATATATATATATATATATATATATATATATCATATTCAAACCTTTATACAATAACTTGCAAACTTACAATACCTCTATTTTACATATAGCATGAAATATAGCACATAAAAATTTGATATAAAGTAGTTGCGAAGATAATTCTAGTTAATAAATAAGGCGTTCAGCAAAGGCAACAAAGACACGTAATTCATACGTCCAGAAACAAGTCATGCATTCTGGTTTTACTAATACCACTTCCCATCCTTGGTCTTGCGGAACGTAACCGTTGTGACCGATAGTATGACAACGTGTTGTAACATCGTCAAAAGGGCGAAGGTTACGTAATGACCAACAGTCTCGTAATAACCTAAAAACCTCATTTCTTACCCCAATTACCGACTCCGTCACTTGTGGGAACGTTTTGTTTAATAGTTGTAGCCCGATGTTCTTTTTCTCACTTTGGTGAGAAGCGAACATTACTAACCCATAAGCATAACATGCTTCTTTATGTTGCATGTTAGCCGCTTTTTCTAAATCATGAAGTCCTATATTAGGATACATTGAGTCAAAATAATTTCTTAACCCGTTGCGTAAAATAGCATTTGGGTTCCCCGCAATATATGCGTCAAAGTAAACACATCATAACTTATGGGTTTCCCAATGTGATATCCCCCATCTTTCAAACGAAAGCCTTTTATAAACCAAGGCATTCATGGAACGTTCTTCGAATGTCTTACAAACTGATTTTGCCATAAATAGTTGTGCCGAGGAATTCTGACCGACTCTAGACAAGATTTCATCAATCATGTCTCCGGGTAAGTCTTCTAAAATATTGGGTTGTCTATCCATTTTGTGTTTTTATACTGTAAAATAGACAAGAGTTGGATTCATAAAAGATACTTATTAATACAAGCAATTTTTACATATATCGTAAAGCATAAGCACACTATATTACATATATTACATCGCACAAATACAACTATCTTATTCCGACTCACTCGTTTCTTCTTTTTCGAACTTGGTTCATTTTGCTAAGTTTTTAGGGATATATGATGTTCTCCTAATACGAGCCGTCGTTTTCCACATTGGTCTAGAAAAACCTGGTGGTTTAGAGGTTCCCGGGTTATTGTCACAACTTAAGAAATACGGGTGTTGACGATACATATAAAGTTCATCGGGTTTGGAATCAAATTTCTCTATTTTTATGCCCTTTCCCTTATTATTCTCTTTTGCCTTATTAAATTGTGTTTGGGAAATTTCTATAACATCATCGGATTCCTTGTCGGGATCCGATTCATCGGAGAATTGGTAATCCTCCCAATACTTTGCTTCCTTGGCGGAAACACCATTGACCATAATTAACTTTGGTCGGTTGGTTGAGGATTTTCTTCTACTTAACCGTTTTATTATTTCCCCCACTGGTTCTATTTATTTTTCTGGTTCCGATTCTTCTTCCGGTTCCGATTCTTCTTCCGGTTCCGACTCTTCTTCCGGTTCCTCTTCGAGAACTTGTGAATCAGTCCACGAATTATTCCAATTTACAATTGAATCTTTATTATTATTAGGTGAGTCAATGGGACTTGTTCTAGAGGTAGACATCTATCACATAATATCAAACACGTTAAGAGATTAATATATCACATAATATTTACATGTTAATAATATATAGTTTCCAAAAAAAAAAATTAAGTAATCATTTTTAAAGAAAACACCGTCGAAGTCCAGACTCACTAATGCATCCTAACAAACTCGATAAGACACACTAATGCAAATTTTTCTGGTTCTCTAAGACCAACACTCGGATACCAACTGAAATGTCCCGTTCTTATTGATTAAAAACGTTCCATATTAATTGATTTCGTTACGAGGTTTTGACCTCTATATGAGACGTTTTTCGAAGACTGCATTCATTTTAATACAAACCATAACCTTTATTTCATCAATAAAGGTTTAAAAAAAGCTTTACGTAGATTATCAAATAATGATAATCTAAAATATCCTGTTTACACGCGACCATTACATAATGGTTTACAATACAAATATGTTACAACGAAATAAGTTTCTTGAATGCAGTTTTTACACAATATCAAACAAGCATGGAATCCAAATCTCGTCCTTATTTAAGTATGCGACAGCGGAAGCTCTTAATAATCACCTGAGAATAAACATGCTTAAAACGTCAACAAAAATGTTGGTGAGTTATAGGTTTAACCTATATATTATCAAATCATAATAATAGACCACAAGATTTCATATTTCAATACACATCCCATGCATAGAGATAAAAATCATTCATATGGTGAACACCTGGTAACCGACATTAACAAGATGCATATTTAAGAATATCCCCATCATTCCGGGACACCCTTCGGATATGATATAAATTTCGAAGTACTAAAGCATCCGGTACTTTGGATGGGGTTTGTTGGGCCCAATAGATCTATCTTTAGGATTCGCGTCAATTAGGGTGTCTGTTCCCTAATTCTTAGATTACCAGACTTAATAAAAAGGGGCATATTCGATTTCGATAATTCAACCATAGAATGTAGTTTCACGAACTTGTGTCTATTTTGTAAATCATTTATAAAACCTGCATGTATTCTCATCCCAAAAATATTAGATTTTAAAAGTGGGACTATAACTCACTTTCACAGATTTTTTACTTCGTCGGGAAGTAAGACTTGGCCACTGGTCGATTCACGAACCTATAACAAATATGTACATATATATCAAAGTATATTCAAAATATATTTACAACACTTTTAATACATTTTGATATTTTAAGTTTATTAGGTCAGCTGTCCTCGTTAGTAACCTACAACTAGTTGTCCACAGTTAGATGTACAGAAATAAATCGATATATATTATCTTGAATCAGTCCACGACCCAGTGTATACATATCTCAGTATTGATCACAACTCAAACTATATATATTTTGGAATCAACCTCAACCCTGTATAGCTAACTCCAACATTCACATATAGAGTGTCTATGGTTGTTCCGAAATATATATAGATGTGTCGACATGATAGGTCGAAACATTGTATACGTGTCTATGGTATCTCAAGATTACATAATATACAATTCAAGTTGATTAAGTTATGGTTGGAATAGATTTGTTACCAATTTTCACGTAGCTAAAATGAGTAGTTTTTACCAATTTTGTTTTGCTCGCCATTTCTTCGTTTCTAATCCGTTATGAGTGATTTAAGCGACCACGGTTTCTTATTGAACTTGACTTTATGAAACTAAACAGAAAAGGTATAGGTTTATTGTCAGAAATATAAGTTACAAGTCATTTTTGTAAAGGTAGTCATTTCAGTCGAAAGAACGACGTCTAGATGACCATTTTAGAAAACATACTTCCACTTTGAGTTTAATCATGATTTTTGGATATAGTTTCATGTTCATAAGAAAAATCATTTTCCCAGAAGAACAACTTTTAAATCAAAGTTTATCATAGTTTTTAATTAACTAACCCAAAACAGGCCGCGGTGTTATTACGACGGCGTAAATCCGGTTTTACGGTGTTTTTCGTGTTTCCAGGTTTTAAATCATTAAGTTAGCATATCATATAGATATATAACATGTGTTTAGTTGATTTTAAAAGTCAATTTAGAAAGATTAACTTTTGTTTGCGAACAAGTTTAGAATTAACTAAACTATGTTCTAGTGATTACAAGTTTAAACCTTTGAATAAGATAGCTTTATATGTATGAATCGAATGATGTTATGAACATCATTACTACCTCAAGTTTTCTAGATAAAGCTACTGGAAATGAGAAAAATGGATCTAGCTTCAAAGGATCCTTGGATGGCTTGAAAGTTCTTGAAGCAGAATCATGACACGAAAACAGTTCAAGTAAGATTTTCACTCGAAATAAGATTGTTATAGTTATAGAAATTGAATCAAAGTATGAATATGAGTATTACCTTGTATTAGAAAGATATCTTACTGTAAATAAGAAAGATTTCTTGAGGTTGGATGATCACTCTACAAGATTGGAAGTAAGCTAGCAAACTTGGAAGTATTCTTGATTTTATGAAACTAGAACTTGTAGAATTTATGAAGAACACTTAGAACTTGAAGATAGAACTTGAGAGAGATCAATTAGATGAAGAAAATTGAAGAATGAAAGTGTTTGTAGATGTTTTTGGTCGTTGGTGTATGGATTAGATATAAAGGATATGTAATTTTGTTTTCATGTAAATAAGTCATGAATGATTACTCATATTTTTGTAATTTTATGAGATATTTCATGCTAGTTGCCAAATGATGGTTCCCACATGTGTTAGGTGACTCACATGGGCTGCTAAGAGCTGATCATTAGAGTTTATATACCAATAGTACATACATCTAAAAGCTATTTATTGTACAAGTACGAATACGGGTGCATACGAGTAGAATTGTTGATGAAACTGAACGAGGATGTAATTGTAAGAATTTTTGTTAAGTAGAAGTATTTTGATAAGTGTCTTGAAGTTTTTCAAAAGTGTATGAATACATATTAAAACACTACATGTATATACATTTTAACTGAGTCGTTAAGTCATCGTTAGTCGTTACATGTAAGTGTTGTTTTGAAACCTTTAGGTTAACGATCTTGTTAAATGTTGTTAACCCAATGTTTATAATATCAAATGAGATTTTAAATTATTATATTATCATGATATTATGATGTACGAATATCTCTTAATATGATATATATACATTAAATGTCGTTACAACGATAATCGTTACATATATGTCTCTTTTCAAAATCATTAAGTTAGTAGTCTTGTTTTTACATATGTAGTTCATTATTAATATACTTAATGATATCTTTACTTATCATAATATCATGTTAACTATATATATAACCATATATATGTAATTTTTACAAGTTTTAACGTTCGTGAATCACCGGTCAACTTGGGTGGTCAATTGTCTATATGAAACCTATTTCAATTAATCAAGTCTTAACAAGTTTGATTGCTTAATATGTTGGAAACACTTAATAATGTAAATAAAAATTTCATTTAATATATATATAAACATGGAAAAGTTCGGGTCACTACAACGTTCCCATGTATGCTCGGGGCATTTCGTGAATTCCAACGGATATAATATTGTTCTGTGTCAAGCGTTTGAACCATAATTTCTATAGGTTCTTCTATGAAGTGCATTTTATCATTAATGCGGAGGTTATCTAAAGGATTAACAAGAGTGTCATTTGACTAGGTTATCCTCAAAGGGATGATGGTGTTATATGAGCATTTCAGTAAACTGAACACATGAAATGTGTTATGAATAGTATTGAGCTTATTTAAAACTTTGAGTGTTTATGCCACAATATTAGGGCAGACAAAACAGAGAGTAGTTCATGAAATTTGATAGAGATCATCATTGTTTACAACAAGAATATTGTAATGATGAATATAAGTTGAAAAATAAAGTTTTATCACTATTGAATAATATGGATAAAACGATTCGATTATAGGAAGCGTATAAACGAAGCTATCGTAAAAGAGTGAATGAGAAAATTAAATGTTCGCCTTAACTTTTGACGTAGTCATGATTGATCCAGAATTCAAGGGATTAAAGGAAATCTTCGTAATCTATAAGATTTGATTCTCCGGTATTTACGAAATTTTGGGATTTCTTTGATTAAATGCGGTGAATTGCCTCGATTGCTGTGTTTAGAATTTTGCTATAAATTAGCTTCTTCCGTTTCATTATCTTCACCACTTCTATACTTTCTTCCTAAATTCATACTTTCAAAGATTGTGAAAATGCTCCATCCAGTTCTCATCCTGGATATTTTTCTGACTATCGTTTCTGTCATTCTTCTTTTTCATTTACCCCCAGAGGAATTTGTTTACTTCTACAATTACCTTGGGGTTATAGTGTTTTTAATTCTCCCGTGTCTTTATGTTTCTATACGCATTGATATACACGGTTTGTAATTTCGGGGTTGTTATCGGGCTTTGTATTTTCCCTTATATGTCGGAGATCTTTGCCTTTTTATTCTCCTCTCGACTCTAAGTAAAGCGAGTAATGGTCCAGAATTTGTAGGTATGAAGTTTCGAATGGACCTACTGTTCTAAGCGTAATACGATTTGATTTGGTAAATTACCAGAATTACTGAGGATAAAACTATCAAGAATATATTTTCTTGATATGTTCAAAGGTTAAGTAGAATATAAGAGTTGTGTAACATGGGAAATGATGATTATAAAGTCTATGAATCATCATCTTCCATTAAAAATTTAGCATGACTTACTGTAATATAATCACGTTGGCCTGACGTCATTATATTATACTAACTCATGCTTCAATTCCCAACACTTCTTCAAAACATTTATAATTTATTGAATTTTACAGAATATAGAAACTAATACAGTTTCCTGAAATAAAGATATCGCAAAGAGATAATTAATTGCGGACAAGAATCGTTATGAAGATATCTTCAGAAATATAGAGGATATTTATAACGAAGGATACGATGATATCTTAGAATTTCTAATATCGCATGATGATAAAGAAGATTTGTCCGTAAAGGTTTAGAGTCAGGAGCAAGGTATTCGTTAATGACTTCATCAGATACTGAATCATTTGAATTCTTTAAAGGCAGGTTTAGTCCTTGTGATTTATCCACAGCCTCCTTCATAGTTTGCTCAATCCATTTTTCAGTTCCAAATCTGAGTTTATTGAAATGTCCCGTTCATATTGATTATAAACGTTCCATATTAATTGATTTCGTTGTGAGGTTTTGACCTCTATATGAGACGTTTTTCAAAGATGCATTCATTTTTAAAACAACCATAACCTTTATTTTATCAATAAAGGTTTCAAAAGCATTACGTAGATTATCAAATAATGATAATCTAAAATATACTGTTTACACACGACCATTACATAATGGTTTACAATAGAAATATATTACATCGACATATGTTTCTTGAATGCAGTTTTTACACAATATGATACAAACATGGACTCCAAATCTTGTCCTTATTTTAGTATGCAACAGCGGAAGCTCTTAGTATTCACTTGAGAATAAATATGCTTTAAACGTCAAAAAAAATGTTGGTGACTTATAGGTTTAACCTATATATATCAAATCGTAACAATAGACCACAAGATTTCATATTTCAATACACATCCCATACATAGAGATAAAAATCATTCATATGGTGAACACCTGGTAACCGACATTAACAAGATGCATATATAAGAATATCCCCATCATTCAGGGACACCCTTCGGATATGATATAAATTTCGAAGTACTAAAGCATCCGGTACTTTGGATGGGGTTTGTTAGGCCCAATAGATCTATCTTTAGGATTCGCGTCAACTAGGGTGTCTGTTCCCTAATTCTTAGATTACCAGACTTAATAAAAAGGGGCATATTCGATTTCGATAATTCAACCATAGAATGTAGTTTCACGTACTTGTGTCTATTTTGTAAATCATTTATAAAACCTGCATGTATTCTCATCCCAAAAATATTAGATTTTAAAAGTGGGACTATAACTCACTTTCACAAATATTTCCTTCCTCGGAAATAAGACTTGGCCACGAATCGATTCACGAACCTATACAAATATGTACATATATATCAAAGTATGATCAAAATATAATTACAACCATTTTTATTATGTTTTAAAGATTTGAGTGTATTAAGTCAGTTGTCCTCGTTAATAACCTACAACTAGTTGTCCACAGTTAGATGTACAGAAATAAATCGATATATATTATCTTGAATCAATCCACGACCTAGTGTATACACGTCTCAGGCTAGATCATAACTCAAAGTATATATATTTTTGGAATCAACCTCAACCCTGTATAGCTAACTCCAACATTACTGCATATAGAGTGTCTATGGTTGTTCCAAATAATATATATACATGGGTAGATATGATATGTCAAAACATTTGCATACGTGTCTATGGTATCCCAAGATTACATAATATATTAGAATACATGTATAATACAATATAAGTTAGCTAGGATATGATTTGTATAGATTTGTTAAACATTTCCCGTAGCTAAAAAGATCAAAAATATCTAATCTTGTTTTACCCATAACTTCTTCATTTAAATCCGTTTTGAGTGAATCAAATTGCTATGGTTTCATATTGAACTCTAATTTAAGAAACCAAATAGAAAAATTATAGGTTTATAGTCGGAAATTTAAGTTACATGTCAATTACTAAAGAGGTAGTCATTTCCGTCGAAAGAACGACATCTTGATGACCATTTTGAAAAACATACTTTCACTTTGAGTTTAACCAAGATTTTTGGATATAGTTTCATGTTCATATGAAAAATTATTTTCCCAGAAGAACAACTTTTAAATCAAAGTTTATCATAGTTTTTAATTATCCAAACCAAAACAGCCCCCGGTTTCACAATGACGGTGTATATCCGATTTTATGGTGTTCATCGTGTTTTCAAGTTTTAAATCATTAAGTCAGCATATCATATAGATATAGAACATTTGTTTAGTTGATTTTAAAAGTCAAGTTAGAAGGATTAACTTTTGTTTGCGAACAAGTTTAGAATTAACTAAACTATGTTCTAGTGATTACAAGTTTAAACCTTCGAATAAGATAGCTTTATATGTATGAATCGAATGATGTTATGAACATCATTACTACCTCAAGTATTTTGGATAAAACTACTGGAAATGAGAAAAATAGATCTAGCTTCAAAGGATCCTTGGATGGCTTGAAAGTTCTTGAAGTAGAATCATGACACGAAATCAGTTCAAGTAAGATTTTCACTCGAAATAAGATTGTTATAGTTGTAGAAATTGAATCAAAGTTTGAATATGAATATTACCTTGAATTAGAAAGATAACCTACTGTAAATAACAAAGGTTCCTTGATCTTAGATGATTACTTGGAATGGATTAGAAAGCTTGGAAGTAGACTTGCAAACTTGGAAGTATTCTTGATTTTTATGAAACTATACTTATGGAATTTATGAAGAACACTTAGAAATTGAAGATGGAACTTGAGAGAGATCAATTATATGAAGAAAATTGAAGAATAAAAGTGTTTGTAGGTATTTTTGGTCGTTGGTATATGGATTAGATATAAAGGATATGTAATTTTGTTTTCATGTAAATAAGTTATGAATGATTACTAATATTTTTGTAATTTTATGAGATATTTCATGCTAGTTGCCAAATGATGGTTCCTACATGTGTTAGGTGACTCACATGGGCTGCTAAGAGCTGATCATTGGAGTGTATATACCAATAGTACATACATCTAAAAGCTGTGTATTGTACGAGTACGAATACGGGTACATACGAGTAGAATTGTTGATGAAACTGAACGAGGATGTAATTGTAAGCATTTTTGTTAAGTAGAAGTATTTTGATAAGTTTCTTGGTGTCTTTAAAAAGTGTATGAATACATATTAAAACACAACATGTATATACATTCTAATGGAGTCGTTAAGTCTTCGTTAGTCGTTACATGTAAGTGTTTTTTGAAACCTTTAAGTTAACGATCTCAATTAATGTTGTAAACCCAATGTTTATTATATCAAATGAGATGTTAAATTATTATATTATCATGATATTATGATGTATGAATATCTCTTAATATGATATATACATTAAAATATCGTTACAACGATAATCGTTACATATAAGTCTCGTTTCGTAATTCTTGAGTTAGTAGTCTTGTTTTTACATATGTAGTTCATTGTTAACACACTTAATGATATATTTAAATATCATTTTATCATGTTAAATATAGTGTATCAACATTTTAATATGATACATATGTATTTAGTAGACGTTATCATAACGATAATCGTTATATATATCATTTCGAGTTTCCTAACTTAGTAATCTCATTTCTTATGTATATCACACATTGTTAATATACTTAGTGAGATACTTACTCATCATAATCTCATGTCTACCATATATATATGTCTATATATACCACAACATGTAGTTTTTACAAATTTGTAACGTTCCTGAATCGCCGGTCAACTTGGGTGATCAATTGTCTATATGAAACTTATTTCATTTAACCAAGTCTTAACAAGTTTGATTGCTTAACACATTGGAAATATTTAGTCATGTAAATATCAATCTCAATTAATATATATAAACATGGAAAAGTTTGGGTCACTACAGTTATACCATTCTTTATCATCAAACTTTTGGCCCTTAAGACCTTCTACAATGTTTCCTCTGCATTTAATGCAACCATATTTGAATCGTTGGTTATCAATCTGAGATGGTTTCAAGAAATCTTATTTTTAGATGATTAAACGCTGATTGTAATCGTCAACGGATCTAATGGTTGACGAATAGGCGTTGTTGATTTCAAAAGTAATGAATGATAATTTCGGTGGTTTGATGTGATAATTCATCATAGAATACGAATTAATATAATTCATGAATGTAGTGATATTTAGGAAGATAACACCTACTAAAGCTTTACTTGGATTCTGATATGTCAAAATCAGAATATGTAATTGAAAATGGTTGTTCTTTAGTGAACGGATATATATATATATCTTGTGAATGTAAGTAGTATAGTTAATAATTGCTGAATCAGAATGGAAGAATGTACAATGTAATATATTACTATGAGATATAAATATGTCTCGGGTATTACCTACCCGTTAAAATATTTTCACAATTAACAGTTTGTACAAAAGAATTTTTAATTACAATCTTTATGAAGATATACGTTCATATATGTATTCTTCCGGTATAATATATATTTAATGAGTTAATATAATATTAAACTCATTTGATTTGCAGTTGGAATGAGAATAATCCCAAAACTTTAGAGATTTCATAATTGTCGCGAAATATTTCGCTAATGAAGTTATGAATCAATGCTTCATTGTTCATTGTTATTGATATACCTCGGTATATGATGTTGATGCTCGTGAAATTCTTGTGAAATTCACAAGGCACGGATAATATTTTCTAGAAAGTTTCGAGTACATCGAAAATATGAGTTTAAGATCAAATATGTATTTAAATAATACACTTGGTTTATTATGAAATGGCTTTTATTGTGCTGAAGCAGTGATTAACGATCGTTAAGTCATTAACGAAGGATGTACATCATAGCATATTAGTGATATGAATTAACCAAGTAGTACATACTAGTTAAGATTCACACGTAATAGCTTAGTACGAAATGATTTATTAAACCATATATATATATATATATATATATATATATATATATATATATATATATATATATATATATAAATTATACATATATAATTCTTCAGGAAGAATGAGTCAATACATTTTAACTCATTATTACTAATATTCCTTGGTATCTATGGGGCGTATGATGTTGATATCTGAGGTACCGAATGTGATGTTGAGGCGTGGGATGCGGATGTTGTTGTTGATGAAGCTGGTGATGTTGGTGGTGATGCTGATGGTACTGGTGGTGATGGTTATGCTGCTGGTGTTCGTAGGTTTTGCACCATATTTTCTAAAGCCACTACTCGAGCGCGAAGCTCGTTGACTTCTTCTATTATTTCGGGATGATTGGCGGTTCGGACAAGGGGACGAATAAGATCTAGAATTCTAGATATTATATAATTGTGGCGAGCTGTTCTGGAAATGAGGGTGAAAATGGTGTTTTGGATCGGTTCGCCGGTAAGTGCTTCAGGTTCTTCGCCAAGTGGTGAATTTGGTTGGTGGAAGGGATCACCTTCTTATTGCCTCCATTGATTGAGTCGACTACGAACCCACCCCCAATTCATCCAAAATAGATGATGGCTAATTGGTTCGTTTGTTCCGGTTATGCTGCCATTAGAGCTCGAGGAATCAAGTGAGTAATCCATATTATGTGATCGGATAAGGGTTTCGATATGAGATGAGTTGTTGAATACTGAATGATATATTCATTTCCTTGAATACGTATGTATAGCAAAAAGATTTCCATAATTTACTGAGAAAATTTAGGAAAAGTGTTAGACAAAGTTTATTGGGATAGATATGATAAGATATGATTTGTCTATACTCCAATAATGGCAGTATGACGTGTCGAGATCATAAAATGATAAGTATGTAATCTAATAATCTTTCGATTAAAGACTTTCAATTCGCATAATGTGATAACCCAATGACATTTTCTGGTTCGCAAACCGATGCATAAAGGCATAAAGCATATAGGTACGTGATATATAACAGGGAGTTATATACGTTTGAGTATGAATAGTAACAATTATAGGAGTTTCAAAAATCATAGATAATATTTCATGTAATACATAAAACCATGATAAATGATATAGGAATGTTAAGAATTTCTGAAATCATGGTGTTGCATTTAAATGCGGTGGCATAATTGGATAGTACTTAGGAAAGTGAGCAGAGTTCTTAGATTGGCTCGGCATTCTAAGAAAAGTAAAGTTTCTAAAGTATAGTGTAGCATTTATCAGTTAAAGGCAACAATTAAAAGCACTACGGTCAAGGAAAGTTGTAGTCCTACATTGCTAAGGTACCTAATTGTATAAGGCACACTTAAAATGCAATCCTGGTTCTCTACAACAAACTGCTCTGATACCAATCTATGTCACACCCCAAATAGGGCCTGGGGTATTTGTGACTAATTATATCAAATCACAGTTGTATAAATGAGAACGACTCTATATGAGTCGCTTTATTGAGTTTTGCAGCGAAAGATAAATAGATTACATTGTATTTAGAGCATTAAATGTTCTTAATTAATATGATATGTAAATGTAATGAAGACTCCAAGCATAGCAATCAATCATCATCAAAGCAGCAGATATACAGCGGAAGCAATATTTAAGTACCTGAGAATAAACATGCTTTAAAGTGTCAACACGAGGTTGAGTGAGTTCATAGGTTTATCATAAATAATGATTTCAGTAATAGATATAGACCACAAGATTTTTACAAAGTAGATCTCGCAGATCAAAAAGTTATGCCAGTTCGTGATATTTAGATTAAACGTTCAAAGTTTGCCTCAATGACAAGTTGTGTCTATACTTGTCGGTTTAATTTCATTATTAAGTAATACAAAGACTTAGTCAAATGTATCGGGGACGTTACTCCCGATAGGCCTACCCCCAATAATTAAGAATGCATTTAACGAGCAATTAAAAATATCACTGTATGGACTTAGTCGGACATAGCCGGGTATAGCATAGTTTAACAGTTGATACTTGTGTCTAACGTTTAAAATAGTTATAAAGTTGTGCATGTATTCTCAGCCCAAAAATATATAAAAAGGGAGCTATGAAAACTTATGATACTGTATTTCGTATTTTACGAGTATGATGGCACTTGAACAAGTGTAGAGTTGTCCTCGGATTCACGAACCTATATCAATTATTTATATATTAACACGTATACTCGTAATCGAATAAGTTTATATATATATATATATATATATATATATATATATATATATATATATATATATATATATATATATATATATATATATATATATTAGTTGTTATATTTTTATATATATATATACTGTTATGTATATATTCTACATATAAGTATTTATTTGATAAAATATTATTAATAATGTGAATGAATAAAGAGTTGTATTATTTTGTAATAATAATAATACTGGTAGTAAAAATGATAATAATCATAATAAGGTGTAAAATTAATAATAATAATTATAATAATTGTAAAAGTGAAAGTTCTTATAATAATTAAAATGTTATATGTTTAGAGTAGTAATGATATTAATAATTTTTGTAATATCTACAATAATAATCATAGTATTAGTAATAATAAGAGTGATATTAGTAGTAAAAATAATAATAATGCTATAGTGTTAATGATAGCAAAAATAATAATTTTTGTAAAAATGATAATACTTTTTAATAATAATAATGCTAATAAAGATAGTCATATTAGTAATAATAATAATGATAACATTAATAATAATACTTATATAAAATGATACTAGTACTAATAACAATGATAATAATAGTTTGTATTATTTTCAAAATAATAATAATAATAATAATTATAATTCTAATCATAATAATGATAGTAATATTTAAAACGATAATAATAATGATAGTTTTAATAATACCAATAATTATAATGATAATACTAATAATTATAATAATAATACTAATAATACTTTTAATACTAGTAACAATAGTAATAATAATATTAGTAATAGTAATAATAATAATAATAATAATAATAATAATAATAATAACAATAATAATAATAATAATAATAATAATAATAATAATAATAATAATAATAATAATGAAATAATAATAATAATAATAATAATAATAATAATAATAATAATAATAATAATAATAATAATAATAATAATAATAATAATAATAATAATAATAATAATAATAATAATAATAATAGTAAAAGTATACCTCACAAGAATAGGTTTTAAAAAAATAAACTGCCATGACCGGGACTCGAACCCGCGACCTCACCTACAACACACTGAACCATTGCACTGCTGCTTACTTATCTGATTAAGTCTCCCCTCCTACTTTATTTAACCCAAATTTCAAATTCATCTTCTTCTTCCTCTTCTTTATTAATTAATCGATCAGAGGTATTTAAAACCAAAATAACGAATTTATGATATCATTTAGGACTTGTAAATAAATATAGAACTAGAAAGAGATGTTTTTAAATAAAATAAAAAAATAAAAAAAAAGGAAACAGCATAAGCTGCTGTTCGTCGCATGGTTTTAAAAAAAATATATTGATTTTTGATTTACAAACGTTTTAGCATATGATTCCTTCATGAAACATTTCCCAAATCACTTCTTGAAACCTTGTGAATCCTCAATTTGAACAGAAACATCAAACATAAATTGAATTTTAGAATGAACACATCGGTTGACTTTTAAAATACAAACTTTGACTCGAAAATTAGAATTTGATACAAAGAATTAGAAGCTAACATTTTTCAGAAAGATTAACTAGATTAATCCTAACCTAGATGCATTTTTACATTTTGAAAAACAATTGGAATTCGCGGTTTTTGAAAAATGAATTAGGAACAGAGAATGCTCGAGCTTTTAATAAAAAAATCTGTTTTTGATTCTTTGAATTGCAACAATGATTTTATAGAGTGCAAGTATGATTAATACAGTCACAATGACTCGATCAAATTTGTTTTGTATCATAATTGAAATTGACTGGATCCAAATTCGTTACCAGTAGCAGATTAAAATATATCAGGAAAATAAATAAATAAATAAAAAAGCTGCTCGTGATTTATAAAAATAAAAATAAAAGTAGATCTGAATCTATAAAAAAAATAAAGGAAGCAGATACAAAAATATATAAATCGTGGTCTGTTCTTGACTTCTATATTTATTTATTTATTTATTATTAATAATTAATATATATATTAATAATAATAATACTATTAATAATAAAAATGCTAATAATAATAATAGAATTTATAATAATTATTATTATATTAATAATAATAATAATAATATGAATGATAAATAATAATAGGGATAATAATAATAATAAATAATTATAATGATAATAATAATAATAATTAATACCAAGTATAATAATGACATTAATAATAAGGATATTTATAAAAATCTTATCACTTTAAGTAAAAGTGATAATAATATTGAGAGTAATAATAATTGTAATTGATAATGATGAGTGATAATAATAATATTAATATAACAATTTAATATTAATAAATAATTATTTACAAATAATGATTCGTGAATCGTCGGAATTAGTCGAGGTCAGGTTTAAATTTAGTCGGAAATTTTCGGGTTGTCATAACATATGTGTTTTGCGGCCATTAATACTCATCAAATCGAAACTACACTCTCATATATTCGCATTCAATATGAAATTTAGAAACAAAAACAAATATAAGGTTATAAATCTCGAAAAATAAAAAAGCGGCTAAAAATACTCGAAAATAAAACCAAACCGCTATAAAAGCAGCAAGGTTTTGTAGCTAGTGGTGAGATAGTAGCCCCAACATGATTCTCGATGTACCTAATTACAATATTAAATAAAAACAAGTATCATAGTGGTATGTAAACATGCACAACAATTCACATGTGAAGGTATTACTTATCTTAAGATCTAAAAGTGCAAAATTTACCTTTAAAAATAGTAAAATCTTATTTTCGAAATCTAAACTGCTTCGAACGGGGGGAAGCCTTAAGGAAGTTTTGCTCGTAGCGCTGTTTTCTGGTTATCTTACGAAAATGGGCCTAATCTGCAATTGAAAATATTTCGAAAAATTCTCCACAGAATTTTGCCCGATTTTGTGGGGAAATGTAGTGACTTCAAATATGTGTTTTGCGGCTATTAATTATCATCAAAATGAAACTACACTCTCATATATTCGCATTCAATATGAAATTTAGAAACAAAAACAACAATAAGGTTATGAATCTAGAGAAATAAAAATGCGGCTAAAAATACTCAAACATTAAAACCAAGACGTTATAAAAGCAGGAACGTTTCGTAGCTAGTGGTGAGATAGTAGCCCCTACATGATTCTCGATGTACCTAAATACAATATTAAATAAAAATAAGTATCATAGTGGTATTTATACAGGCACAACAATTCCCATGTGAAGATATTACTTATCCTAAGATCTAAAAGTGGAAAATTCACCATTAAAGATAGTAAAATTTCATTTTCGTAATCTAAATTGCTTCGAACGGGGGAAACCATAAGGAAGTCTTGCTCGTAGTGCCGTTTTCAAGTTATTTTACGATAATGGGCCTAATCTGCAATTGAAAATTTTTCGAAAAATTCTCCACAAAATTTTGCCCGATTTTGTGGGGAATGTAGTGACTTCAAATATGTGTTTTGCGGCCATTAATTTTCATCAAAATGAAACTATACTCTCGTATATTCACATTCAATATGAAATTTCGAAACAAAAACAAAAATAAGGTTATGAATCTAGAGAAATAAAAAAACGGCTAAAAATACTAGAACAATAAAACAAACACATTTTAAAAGCAGCAACATTTTGTAGCTAGTGGTGAGATAGTAGCCCCAACATGATTCTCGATGTACCTAAATACAATATTAAATAAAAACAAGTAGCATAGTGGTATTTAAACAGGCACAACAATTCACATATGAATGTCTTACTTATCATAAGATCTAAAAGTGCAAAATTTACCTTTAAAAATTTTGAAATGTCATTTTCGTAATCTAAACTGCTTTGAACGAGGGAAAGCCTTAAGGAATTCTTTCTCGTAGCGCCGTTTTCAAGTCATCTTGCGAAAATGGTCCTAATTTTCAATTGAAATTTTTTTGAAAAATTTTCCACAAATTTTTTTTCTGATTTTGTGGGGAATGTAGTGACTTCAAATATATATTTTACGGCCATTAATATTTATCAAAACGAAACTACACTCTCATATATTTGCATTCAACATAAAATTTAGAACAAAAACAAAAATAATGTTATGAATCTAGAAAAATAAAAAAGCGGCTAAGAATACTCAAAAATAAAACCAAGACGTTATAAAAGCAGCAACGTTTTGTAGCTAGTGGTGAGATAGTAGCCCCAACAAGATTCTCGATGTACCTAAATACAATATTAAATAAAAAAAGTATCATATTGGTATTTAAACATGCACAACAATTCACATGTGAAGGTATTACTTATCATAGGATCTAAAAGTGCAAAATTGACATTTAAAAATAGTAAAATGTCATTTTCGTAATCTAAACTGCTTCGAACGAGGGAAAGCCTTAAGGAATTCTTGCTCGTAGCGCCGTTTTCTAGTTATCTTGGGAAAATGTTCCTAATCTGCAATTGAAAATTTTTCAAAAAATTCTCCACAAAATTTTGCCCATTTTGTGGGGAATGTAGTGACTTCAAATATGTGTTTTGCGGCCATTAATTATCATCAAAACGAAAATACACTCTCATATATTCGCATTCAATATGAAATTTAGAAACAAAAACAAAAATAAGGTTATGAATCTAGTGAAGTGAAAAGGCGGCTAAAAATACTCTAACAATAAAACAAAGAAGTTATAAAAGCAGCAACGTTTTGTTGCTAGAGGTGAGATAGTAGCCCCAACATGATTCTCGATGTACCTAATAACAATATTAAATAAAAACAAGCATCATAGTGGTATTTAAACAGGCACAACAACTCACATGTGAAGGTATTAGTTATCGTAAGATCTAAAAGTGCAAAATTCACCTTTAAAAATAGTAAAATGACATTTTCGGCTTCTAAACTGCTTCGAACGGGGGAAAGCCTTAAGGAAGTCTTGCTCGTAGCGTCGTTTTTTAATTATCTTGAGAAAATGGGCTTAATCTGCAATTGAAAATTTTTCGAAAAAATCTTCACAAAATTTTGGCCGATTTTGTGGGGAATGTAGTGACTTCAAATATGTGTTTTGCGGCCATTAATACTCATCAAAACGAAACTACACTCTCATATATTTGCATTCAATATGAAATTTAGAAACAAAAACAAAAATAAGGTTATAAATCTAGAAAAATAAAAAAGCTGCTAAAAATACTCGGAAATAAAACCAAACCGCTATAAAAGCAACAAGGTTTTGTAGCTAGTGGTGAGATAGTAGCCCCAACATGATTCTCGATGTACCTAATTACAATATTAAATAAAAACAAGTATCATAGTGGTATTTAAACATGCACAACAATTCACATGTGAAGGTATTACTTATCTTAAGATCTAAAAGTGCAAAATTTACCTTTAAAAATGGTAAGATGTTACTTTCAGAATTTAAACTATTTCGAACGGGGGAAAGCCTTAAGGAAGTCTTGCTCGTAGCGCTGTTTTCTAGTTATCTTGCGAAAATGGGCCTAATCTGCAATTGAAAATATTTTGAAAAATTCTCCACAGAATTTTTGCCCGATTTTGTGGGGAATGTAGTGACTTCAAATATGTGTTTTACGGCCATTAATTATCATCAATACGAAACTACACTCTCATATATTCGCATTCAATATGAAATTTAGAAATAAAAATAAAAATAATGCTATGAATCTAGAGAAATAAAAAAGCGGCTAAAATACTCGAACACTAAAACCAAGACGTTATAAAAGCATCAACGTTTTGTAGCTATTGGTGAGATAATAGCCCTAACATTATTCTCGATGTACCTAAATAAAATATTTAAAAAAACAAGTATCATAGTGGTATTTAAACACGCCTAACAGTTCACATGTGAAGATATTACTTCCTAAGATCTAAAAGTGCAAAATTCACGTTTAAAAATAGTAAAATGTCATTTTCGGCATCTAAACTGCTTCGATTGGGGGAAAACCTTAAGAAAGTTTTGCTCGTAGCGTAGTTTTCTAGTTATCTTGCGAAAATGGGCCTAATCTGCAATTGATAATTTTTTGGAAAAGTTTCCACAAAATTTTGGCCATTTTTTGGGGAATGTAGTGACTTCAAATATGTGTTTTGCGGCCATTAATTATCATCAAAACGAAACTACACTCTCATATATTCGCATTCAATATGAAATTTAGAAACAAAAACAAAAATAAGGTTATGAATCTAGAGAAATTAAAAAGCGGCTAAAAATACTCAAACAATAAAACCAAGACATTATAAAAGCAGCAACATTTTGTAGCTAGTAGTGAGATAGTAGCCTCAACATTATTCTCGATGTACTTAAATACAATATTAAATAAAAACAAGTATCATAGTGGTAATTAAACAGTCACAACAATTCACATGTGAAGGTATTACTTATCTTAAGATCTAAAAGTGCAAATTCACCTTTAAAATAGTAAAATATCATTTTCAAAATATAAACTGCTTCGAACAGAGGAAAGCCTTAAGGAAGTCTTGCTCGTAGCTCCGTTTTCTAGTTATCGTGCGCAAATGGGCCTAATATGCAATTGAAAATTTTTCGAAAAATTCTCCACAAAATTTTGCCCGTTTTGTGGGAATGTAGTGACTTCAAATATGTTGTTTGCGGCTATTAATTATCATCAAAACGAAACTACACTCTCATATATTCGCATTAAATATGAAATTTAGAAACAAAAACAAAAATAAGGTTATAAATCTAGTGAAATAAGAAAGCGGCAAAAAATACTCGAATAATAAAACAAAGACGTTATAAAAGCAGTAACGATATTTTGTGAAGGAGATGGTTCGTGATTGCGAGCAAATTCGGTCCAGGGGATTTTGTTGTTAAATCCTAATGGCGAGCAACTTTAAGCCATAACTTAATTTTTACGAATCATGAGCTAGAGTTGGGCGATTTTGACCATTCAAAAGCTATTTCTTCGCCAAACCTAAAGAGCTTTCATCAAGGATTAATGATTAAATCATTTTAACATATTTGGTACTCTAGTTTCATTGTTTTGGTGATTTAATTATGATTTCTATTATTTCCATAAGCTTAATTGTTCCTACTTTGATCATGATTAGCTAAACCTTTTAATGTTTACTTGGATGTTAAACTAGTTAATGTGAGTTAATTGGTGATAAACAGATTGTACTTCAACACTTATGTGATCAAGATAATTGCATTTGCGTGTAATTGGTAACTGAATGATAATTGAACATCACAATCGTGTAATTGCATTGATCGATCTTTTTAAGTTGGATTTTATGTAAATTTAATTCATGTTGAATCTTAATAGCTTAATCATTATATAGTTTAGTCATTTGAATGAAATTAATGTGAGTTAGTCAAGTTTGATTGATTATATTATAATCCACTAGACATTATTCAGTTTTAATTGTTAAAGACATTCCACCATTATTGTGAATCATTTGGATGAACATTGCTCTTTATCATCTGAATTTCTTTTACTTTAATTTTTGCATTTTAGTTTTAATTTAAAATCCAGAATTTTATAACCTCTTTCCTTAGAACAATTAATTGATATTTGAATCTTGAGCAAACTTTTCCCTGTACATTGAACCGTTATTTGCATAAACTAGTTAAATACAATTGATAACAGTTGCTCATTTGTGTGGAATTAACCCTAAGTTTTGTCTTATTTAAGTAGATGTAGTTTTCCCATATCAGACACAGAATTTTTTTCTTACTTATCGAAAGAAGAAGCATGACAAATAAGATTAATGAGAATAGTCTTTTAGACATATAGTAGACGTTAATAATATATAATATAACATTATAATATTAATATACTCCATTACTCTATATAATCTACTTATATATAATAAGAAACACAAAAATAGGTCATCTCAATTTTGAACTTTTAATCCTTGCCATCCATTTATAAGTTACCATTAGATCTAAACCATTAAAAAAGTAATGTAATGATTATGACCTCATAATCTTTCAGATTAACAATAATGAGACTAAAATACCCTTACAATTAAAAAAACACGGGATAAAATATAGAAAATAGGGGTTCTGTAGTGACCCAAACTTTTCCATGTTTATATATATTAATTGAGATTGATATTTACATGATTAAATGTTTCCAATATGTTAAGCAATCAAACTTGTTAAGACTTGATTAATTGAAATATGTTTCATATAGACAATTGACCACCCAAGTTGACCGGCGATTCACGAACGTTAAAACTTGTAAAAATGACATGACGATATATATATGGATATACATATGGTTAACATGAGATTATGATAAGTAAGTATCTCCATAAGTATATTAACAATGAGTTGTATACATATAAACAAGACTACTAACTTAAGGATTTCGAAACGAGACATATATGTAACGATTATCGTTATAACGACATTTAAATGTATATATATCATATTAAGATATATTAATATATCATAATATCATGATAATATAATAATTTAACATCTCATTAGATATAATAAACAATGGGTTAACAACATTAATTGAGATCGTTAACTTAAAGGTTTCAAAACAACACTTACATGTAACGACTAACGATGACTTAACGACTCGGTTAAAATGTATATACATGTAGTGTATTTAGATGTATTAAAATACTTTTGGAAGACTTCAAGACATATATCAAAAAACTCATACTTAACGAAAATGGTTACAGTTACTTTCCCATTCTTTTCTTTCATCAAGAATTCTAGTCGTATTCTTACCCGTATTATACACAGCTTCAAAACGTACTTACTATGGGTATATACCAATAGGAACTAGCATGGGATTCCACTCTTGATTATGTCATGTATGACTAATCAATTTTAACTTCTACCATGAGCTAGTCAACTAACTAGAACTCCTTTTAACCCCACTCACCACTCACCAATTACCACTCATCATTCACTCCATTTCACTTCCAATTCTCTTTCTAATTCTCTCTCAACACACACACCCTATTATGAACGTATTTTTCCAGTAGTTAATCATCATCTTCATCAAAAATCACTTCAAGAATCAAGCTATAATCATCATAGGAAGAACACTTCAAGAACACTTCAAAAATCCCTTCAAGTTTACTAATTTACTTCCAAGCTTTCTAATCCA